>NC_054545.1:42674638-42679638 GCF_017654505.1 Polyodon spathula
TCAGAAGCACGGTGTTCAAATCCAATCGATATGTGACAGAAGATAACCTTTTTTTTTAAAAAAATTAAATATAAAATTAAATCAAATATGAATACGTATTATGCTTTCACTACAGCCAGCATGGCACAGAACACTTCAAAAACGCAGGAATTCATTGCATTGGGGATAAAGTGCAATTCACAGAAATAATTCACGCAACAGTACATTAAGCAGATACATGTTCATATCTGGATTAGATCCACTCAGAATATACTGACACAAAGGAGCTGTGCATAATAATATCCAGGGAGCTTGGTGGAGGAGTTCAACTAAATTCTGTTTATTTAAATATTCGGCAGGGTGACAGAACAGAGAAGCTTGATTTACGGGCTCGGAGCTGGAGTTCAGTGGCACAGAGTGTAACGTTTGCCAAGTGTGTGCGTGTGCGTGCGTGTGTGTGTGTGTGTGTGGTGTGTGTGTGTGTGTGTGTGTGCTGTGTGTGTGTGCGTGCGTGCGTGCGTGCGGGTGTGCGAGTGTGTGGGTGTGTGTTTGTGAGTGGGTGTGTGTGTGTGTGCGTGCGTGTGTGCGTGTGTGCGTGTGTGTGTGTGTGTGTGTGTGTGTGTGTGTGTGTGTGTGTGTGTGTGTGTGTGTGTGTGCGTGCGTGTGTGTGTGTGTGTGTGTGCGCACACCCACACAACCACGCACGTGCACACCCAAGCACGCACACACACACCACACATGCACGCCACGCACACACCACACGAACCCGCATGTATAGTAACGTGTGTGTGTGTGTGTGTGTGCGTGCGTGTGGGTGTGTGTGTGTGTGTGCGTGTGTGTGTGTGTGTGTGTGTGTGTGTGTGTGCCTGCGTGTGTGTGTGTGGGTGCGTGTGTGTGCCTGCGGGCGTGTGTGTGGGTGTGTAATGTACTTATGCTCTGTGTATTTTCACAGATATGTCATATCATTGATATTTTAGCTTTGCTGCGCAGTGTCTGTCCCTAATGTGTCCCTTGTGTGTTTCCTTATTTCTTATGTGCCGTGTTCCTGTAAAAACGATGTTTCGCGTTGTATTTGGATGTTTTAAATGAAACTGTTAGTCCACGTTCAAGAACAGGACAGTCCGCAATCAGGATTCTCTTAAACTGTGAATCTGCTTGTCGTGTTTTATTTGCTAATGGAAAGGTCGTGTACTTACACGACTGTGTGGACTCGACACCAGCGAATTTGTTTTAATGGTGTCCTCTTTCTCTGGAAATCACTGCGCAGCTGCTGTTTTTAAAACGAGAATTGGTCGAGGAATGTTCTGGAACGCGGGGTGGAGCGCACAGTTTGGGGAGAAAGCAATGAATCCTGTCTGGTCATACCTTCAATTCTGTTCAGTTATTACATGTAGGCTATTATTACATTTTACCAACCAAAAGACCAGGCAGCACCTGCCCACAATGCTCAAGCAGAAACTGTACATTCACATAACACTATACAACAATATTAGATTTTACAGGTAAGGGTGGCATAGTGGTTGTTCATCATTACTCACTCCACACCAGATGTTTTGACTTCATGTGGGTTGAAAAAAATAAAAAGTAAAGTAATGCCGTGTGACCCGAATCCACGCGTCCCATGCCCGTCGTGTGGCAGAACGTGGAATTCCAGAAGGCTCTGACTCAAACGCACCAGCGATCCCTTAGTAGCATTGTTCGCTGTGGGCGAGTTTTGTATCACCATTAATTCAAGTCATTTTCTTGTCGCTTTTTCGGCGACTATACTTCACAGCAGACCGTGCGGAAGTCCTACACTTTGCAAACAGTAAGTGTCGAGTAATGCGATTCAGCACCACTCCGCTAGACAGCTCCAGCTGTACCGCCGTAAAACCCAGTCCCAATCTTGAAACGAGTTAGTCCAACACACTCCTGCTGAACAGTGTCCCCCCAGTCCGCTCTATAGCAGCCCAGAACCAGCGTAACCGCATCGGGCCTCGGCTCACATAGCGCTCATCAGACCCGCTACACCAGATTTACTGAAAGAAGACAACCTAAACAAACATACCAAAAATAAATAATAACAAAAAACAACCAAAAGATATCCATCCAGTTCGAAGACGTTTTAATGAAACATTTACCACTGTGTGGTTCGTAAGCAGCCTATACAGCAGTGGCGTGGGAAGGATGGGTAACATTTTTAAAGCTTCGCTGAGAAAGCGTTTTCAAAGAAACTCCGACCCTTTATTTGAATTATTATTATTATTATTATTATTATTATTATATTTTATTATTATTATTATTATTATTATTATTATTATTATTATTATTATTTTAATGTAGGCTAGAGGTTTCTTTTTTTTTTTAAATCGTTTATAAATAGGTTTTTATAGTGCAAATTAGTTTGGGTTTTATTTGAACAAATTTCCTACCCTAACTGGGTTATTATTCAGCCTGAAAATAAAACGGGCTTAACTACACCTGTAGGAGTGGACACTTCACTTAACCACACCTGTAGGAGTGGGCACTTCACTTAACCACACCTGTAGGAGTGGGCACTTCACTTAACCACACCTGTAGGAGTGGACACTTCACTTAACCACACCTGTAGGAATGGACACTTCACTTAACCACACCTGTAGGAGTGGACACTTCACTTAACCACACCTGTAGGAGTGGGCACTTCACTTAACCACACCTGTAGGAATGGACACTTCACTTAACCACACCTGTAGGAGTGGACACTTCACTTAACCACACCTGTAGGAGTGGGCACTTCACTTAACCACACCTGTAGGAATGGACACTTCACTTAACCACACCTGTAGGAGTGGACACTTAACCACACCTGTAGGAGTGGGCACTTCACTTAACCACACCTGTAGGAGTGGGCACTTCACTTAACCACACCTGTAGGAGTGGACACTTACAGTGGACGTCTGTTTCGGCCTATAAAGCGGTATTCAATAGAAGCGCTCGCATATGTACACCTGGGCGACAGAAGAATCGCAGGAAGAAAGGCTCGTCTAGTTTGAAAAAAAAGAACAGTTTCATTAGTTTTATATCATCTACAGACAACTATCTCTAAACGAGCTTGTTTAATTTTTTTCATGCGAAAGTATCTCCAAGAAAATTAAGAAGTACGTTGTTTTAATTTAATCAAAACGCGTTCATTTTCGGTCGTTTTTGATGAAGAAAAAAAAGGCACCTTTTATGATAAGCCAACATAATAGGCCGTATTGGGTTACCTCAGAGTCTGTTTGGCTGAATGGAATCGTGTGCCCGCGTACTTTACAGTTGCTCAAGAAACTGACCTTTTTGTCGATAATGTTTATCACTATAAGGTTTCATTGAAATAATGAACATGATATAAAAACGAATAGGGTTTTTTTTTTTTTTTTTTTTTTTTTTTTCGCTGCCCGAATTCAGACAGCTGTCTTGCGGGGCCGGCAAAGTTAACATGAGAAGCAGTTGAAATGATACCCTGTTCACTTTGCACACATAGATAAATACGTAGAGATGGGTTAGGCTTCATTTCCAGCGTTTATTATTTTATTATTATTATTATTATTATTATTATTATTATTATTATTATTATTATTATTATTATTATTATTATTATTATTATTATATGTAGGCTAGAGATTGGATTTTTTGTTTTTTCTACAAGCTTCATTTTTGCAAATCTCTGCAAAGCGAATCGCCCTCCTAGTGATGCTCACTGTGTGCTTAACGTGATCATAGACTATATCGATAGCCTATATATTTATATAGCCTATTAAAAATGGAATGTAATTACTTGCATTAATTTGCACAGAAAATCGAACATTTACATGGGAAATGAAAATATTTGGTAATATGCAATTATTATCGCTATGCTTCACGATGCTCTAATTAAAGACTAATTAATTAATAGTTACTCGCACCAACTTTATGGTTTGCATATTTGTGTTTGCAATTTTTAAGGGAACCTTTAGTAACCCGGTTCGAAAAGGTGCACATCGGGCCACTAGATACAAAAGTGTTACTGTTAAATTTCTACTTGCATAGACTTGCCTTATTCCTTTATTGCTTTAATGCTGTGAATACGAGACTGTAGACAGATAACCACTAAAACTTTACTGATGATACATACGGAAATAATAATAATAATAATAATAATAATAATAATAATAATAATAATAATAATAATAATAATAATAATAATGGTTATGGGTATAGACTTTAAGTGTTTCTGTTTTTAATATATGTGAATAGTAGACACGTACAGAAATGTATACGCACTCTTGTTATCTTCTCAAATACATTTAGTATATTTGTTTGCTTTTCGTAAAGACTTTTGAAATGTTCAAACGGTGGAGGGTGAGGGAGAGAGAGGTGCTGTGCGTGCGTGCGCGTCTGGAGGAGGGGTTTTATATAATGATATCATTTTAATAAAGTCCATTTACAGTATTCTGTGAATCTGATTCATTGCTGGTGTCAATCTGTGTGAAAGGGGTTAGCTAGTTGTGGAAAAAGGCGTTGAGTTCTTCGTACATGGGCGGCCTGTCGTGATGCACGTGCATGTCGTGATACGGCAGCACGTTTTCAGAATGTACCCCGCCGCGCATTCCATTCGAACCGAACACCAGGTTGTGTCCCGGGGGCCGGGAGCTGGGCAGGGCCGGGTACTGCATAGAGTAGTGGTAGTTCTTGTCGTGGTCCGGGGAAGAAGAGTCCTGCTGCTTGAGAGAGAAGTTTCCATTAACACACACAGGTGGGCTCAGTGGACCCTCGTATTCGGAGCTGTTGTACTCTGGGGACGCGTTCCCGGCATATAGGGACTCGTAGGTGGAGCAATAGGCGTGTGTCCTTAACGTGTGGGAACTGGGCATGGAGCTCGACTGGCACTGCGGGCTGGACAGCCGGGAGCACTGGTAGGGGTATGGGTGCATGGAGAAGGACGGATTAGGGCCGGGGAAGCGCCCGCCCTCCTGACACTGCTCCGTCAAGAAGTTCCTGGAGTTCAGCTGAAGGCAGCCGGCCACCAGGTTGGTCGTGGG
>NC_054545.1:42684638-42764638 GCF_017654505.1 Polyodon spathula
GGACTTGTGTGCGAAAACACCAAGCACAGTTACTGCATATGGCCAGCGCTGGCACTGTCTGCTATGCAAGACTCCCTGTAAAAATATGAATGGAAATGTTTATATTGGAGTCAGCTGGAATGTTTTTGCACTTAACAAGGACACCCAGGTAAATGACCCTCCCATCCCCTGGGGCAATGTCTGCCCTCACCCCCTCTCTCTCTCCCTCTTTCCCTCCTCTGCCCGCTGTACCCATCTGCAGCAGTCTCACTCCACCGTGCTAATTGCACATGCAAATATGCAAATTCCTATTAATTAATTACTAGGCTAATTAGTGCTGAGGTATTTGTGAGCAATAAATCATGTGAAGGTGGGGGTGAGGATACAGGAGACCAGGCCACTGCACTCTAAACAAAAAAGATCTGAGAACAAGGCAGGGCCAAAGAGGCTTTTTTATATTCCTCTGTCTGTCTGCAAATCTGAGAAAAGTCAAGGCTAAGAAGCTTCAGTCTGTCAGTTTGTCTGTCTGTGTGGAGGACTAAGAGGGTTCAAGAATGAATAGAGGTCTGAGAATGAGGCAGAGGTAAGCTTCATTCGTTTTAAGCAGGTACACACTGTAACAGCAATAGGGTTACTGGAAACGGTGTGTACTGTGTTACAGTGCTGAGTGTGTCCGCCAAGCTCCTGGTACTGGTGTCCAAAGAGATTTGAAATATGAATTCCCTGTGTGCTCACCAAGCCAGTGGCAGTCTAATTGTAGCTTTAAACATCTCCACCTCGTGCTGCATGCCCCGCGATGAGAGGGAGTTTATCCCCCGATCTCCTCTGAACACTGCAGGTAAGGGCATCAGGGGCACCTGCTGGCTGATGACCAGGTGTTGGAACAAGGCTTTGCATTCGTCTACAAGGGTCTATCCATGACTTCAATCAATCTCTTATCGTTCTAGGATTGAACAGTCTTTTCTTAATGCCATTGATCCTCTTTTTAAGAGGCTTGTGTATTATTCTGCTCCAGCAGTCATGCATTATTTATCATCATCAGTGACCATGCATGAAGATTCTCTGTTTATTTTGCTTTATTTGCAGGATTTGTCCCTTATAGGTGAAGGGCAGGCAGGCAGGGAGAGAGGCAGGTAGGCAGGCAGGGAGGGATGGAGGACAGGCAGGCAAGGAGGGAGAGGCAGGCAGGCAGGGAAGGAGGGATGAAGGGCAGGCTCTCTCACCTAGCCAGGGTAAGGCACAGTGTGTTTCCACCACCAGCAGCAGCAGCAGCAGCAGTCAGGGCTATACAGGGCCATCTTGTGGGATTTTGGGCTTTTAATTATGGTAACCATTTAATTACAGCAGCTAAACAAGAAGCCATGCATTATTGATGAAGAAGGGTTAGTTGGGGCTGCAGAGAAGGCATTAATTAAATCAAAACGCAGGCTGCCCCTATCTCCATTTACAAATTGCATTACTGTTATTATCACTGCAGTTTAAGTGGGGCGAGCAAAGGGAGGGACCTGGCCGACACATCCAGGTAAAGACCCCAATTCTGGGGGAGGCATCAGAGAGACCTCCTGTGGTTCAGCCAGAAGCTTGTCTAAATACCACTGGCATTTAAATTATTAAAATAGGATCTTCTCAAGCATTTCACATACAAACAAACATACAGACTTTTTCCATTAGGTTTGTGGAGCAGTTTACATGATCCGTTGAAACTCTGTCGGCATTGCAGGTACTATTGTTTGGTTTTTTTTTGGTGTGAGCACCCTACTGAAACAATGCCATCAGATCACACCAAGCGAAACACAATCTAAACACCGAAGATGTTTCAAGACCGGCGCCTTAAATTCAAAGTGGGGGAAAAATATCTCAAATGAGCAATATGTGCACCAGCCAGCCTGCACAGGAGTGAACTAAAGAATGTGGCAATAGACACTGGAAGTGTCTGCAAATACACCTCTTATGGGATTTCCATTAAAGGTGAAACAGCTTCCACGGTAAACAGTTGATTTTCTAGGCAAAAGCTGCAGCTCTGCTTAACTAGCATTGCCATCACAACTGGGACGGCCCTGCCTGGCTGGTATGCCCTCCCCCCACGGCACAGTGCCACTGTGCCCAGCCTGTAGTGGCAGGGCAGCTGTTTGATATTTATTACCCAGTCATGGTGAAATTGGTTTAGCAATCAGCAGATGTTTCAACTTTAGTCTTTCTTCTGGGAGTGCCGTGTAACACGTTACATCGACACCGCCACATTGCACTGGTCCAGGATTCTCAATCAAACCCCGGAGAGCGGACCGGAGCCCGCATTCCCGCAGATACAGCCCTGCCCAGGCTAGAGGTTTGGGTTTGCGCACCCATTACGACTAGTGTGCGGCTCTCAACCCTGCGGCTGCAACCGTGTTAAAGCTGTCCTCCATGCACGTCAAAATGACACGAGCCGGTGCATTATAACATTATAGTGGCGATAGAGACATTGATGATGATGATCATTTTGAAACAGGATAAGATTGTTTTTCTTTTATATTATTACAGTGTATCGATTTTGATTTAAAAATAAATAAATAAAAAATCACAGAAAATGCCCATTCCATTCATATCGTACTGGGTTCCAACACAGCTCCTGCGTCTGCCCGGCAGGAATGAGCAGACCTGAGGAATTGACTGGAAGCCATGTGGGAATCTCTGTGGCTCACAGCGCCCTCTATTGGTTTGCGGTGTCCGTGCACGAACTCCTTCCTCCAACACCCTGTTACCGGTGATTGCTTTTCTCAGAAAGTTTAAACACGAACTTTTATCCGGAAGATTTAAATTACTCGTGATGTCTAAACATTATGGTATTAAATTCTGAAATCCGTTACAATCCTGCTATTATTAAATAATGCTGTGTGTACAGGGGGAGGTAAGCGAGATGACATTTTACAATCTGAGGATTTTCGGAACAGTTCTGTAGCTGGCAAGGAAGTTAACGACAAAAGCTGAAATGCTTCATGGAAATTGTTTCGCCTGTAACTATCCTGGGTGTTCTTCGGGTTTTTAAGGCTTGATTCGTTTTATTTTGCAAACTTTTTTTTTTTAAATGTGAGCAACATTTTTAAATAACTGAAGTCTTCAGTGTGCTGTTTAGCATTATGAGATGTGATAAATATTATAAGATGATATTGCTTCGCTCACATTAATCACAGATATAACCACACTTATCTGTGCACCAATATTAGAATGCATCAGAAATATAAACCACAAACGATCGATGCGTTTCTCGTGTGTTTAAGGGTTCATGTTCAAATCTGTAAATCGATGTAAACTGTGGTCCATTCATATGCACTGCAGCATACATAAAACATTTCCACGAGTGTAAAAGTTCACAAAACCAAAGCATTGGACTGGGAAGAAATAAATATGAGGAGTAACAAATGAGATTTGGCAAGATCAGTCCATTAACAAGGTCCGGTTTACTGTTTTTAGAAATACTGCCAGACTTCTGAAAGGTCCCCCGCAGAGTCTAGACGATTCCTCAGATACACGAGCCCAAACAGCGCTGAATATTGTAGCTTTGCTTATCCGTCGATCTTACCACGGGTTTTTTAAGAAATGTAAAAGTCCCGTTATTCGAAGTGAAATTGCAAATATAATGTGCTTATATTTTAATACAGATGGTGTTTAATCAATGCGAGATTACTTGTCCTCGCATAAAAGCAAACGGTCTGAGTTTGTAAAACCCTGTAACTGTCCCCACCCCCCCAGGCTCCATTGTCTCTGATCAGGACATTATCACTCTTTGGGGACCCCACCCCTCAGACAATGGCGTGTAAACGAGTCTGTCACCTCACCGAAAGCGCACAGTTGGTCAGGCGAATAATATAAAAGCGACGCAAGAGAAGCTTCATCCCGAATCGAGACCCGACACCATCGACTAGCACACACCGCACAGACCTACATCTGAACAGAGACCATCGAGTACAACACACCGCACTCAGGACCTGCATCCGAACCGAGGCCATCGAGTAGAACGCACCGCACAGATCTACTTCTGAACCGACAGCATCGAGTACAACACACCGCACAGACCTACATCCGAACCGAAACCAGAGACCATCCACTAGAACACACCGCACAGACCTGCACCCGAACCGAGACCTGAGGGGATCGACACAGGTAAGAAACAAAAACGTCTGTGCGTAAAACCAAAATGTACCCTAGGATGCTCCACTTCAGAACGAGAGAGTCCGTGTTAAAGGAGTAGGCTGCGGTATTTTTTAAACTACTGGAAGTTTTTAGTAATGTTTTTAGTACTGTTCAGCTAAGCACATGATATGTTGTATTTTAAATGATGCTCAACCCAGAATCACGCAGATTAATGTATAATACCGTAGTTGAATTCAAATGTAATCAAGTTTGAGTTTTTTTGCGCGCTGTATCTGCCGAGAAAATAACGTTGTTTTTTTAACTCAGTTTACTGAAAGATGTCCCAGCGCTCTCGGTCATCCCACTGGCAACCCCTCCAGGCGTTCCCCCACGGTTCCCCCGGTGATAGATTCACCCCCGACCCGCACTCTGGGCGCCCGTCCTGGCCGCGTTCACCGCTGGTCTGGCATTCCAGCCCCGCGACAGATCGGAGCCCCCACTTCGACTGCGCTCAGGAGTCGAGTCAGGGCAAGAGGAGTTCTTATAAAAACAGGGGATCGAACGTGTGGTCCCCCCTTCGGCCGCATCAGAATTGGAGAACTAACCGGCCAAGACCTGCTCAGCACAGCCCAGGCTATGAGTGTACTGCAGCTCTACAGGCAAGAGTGAATTCGTTTAAGAAATTTTACAGGATTAATGTAATACATGAACTGGCACCACTGTGTCTGCCGCTAGTGCCCCAGCAATAACAGTCCAGTGTTTTAATGCTCCTCTCCGATGTTTGCAGGGTGCCCACCGACCTCTCCACTCTCAGGGCTCCAGAGGAGGGTACAGCAGGGATTCAGAGGATGTGTGCAAATTCTACAAACCATCGATGCTACAGGACCCCTGGGCTGGACTGGATCCTGCTTCCCAAAGCCTGAAATGCAGCCCCGGAATTCCCTCCCCCCGCGGCACACTGGAATACTGCAGAGAAGACCCTCGGTACCCCCCAACTCAGAGCCAGAACCAGCGGCGCTGTTTCACTCAAGTCTCAGACTAAGTGAACACTAGATTAAGAAACCCTAACCACGCACTGCGTGATCTCCAGTCCTACTCGTGCATTATGTAGGCTGTGAGGGAATGCAAGCAGTTAATGTCTGCAGTACTGTTTCAGAGAATCACCATTTGGTTAGCTCCGAGGGACCCCCCCCCCCCCCCCCACCAATCTGTGAAGCCTCAGAAAACAGGAGCCGATTCACCCCAACCTTCCACTTTCCTCTAACCGCCGAGCTACTCGAACCCACAGCCGCCCACGCTGCAGCTCAGCACCCCTACACAGTGAGCCAAGTTAACACAGACCCGGATTAAGATTAGTGCCAATCACGGTGTTTGAAGCCAGATCAATACTGACTAAATGAACTGGACAATCGCTGGCTAAATGTTATCTTACAGTATTTACTCGACATTCTTTTTGCATTCATTTCATCAGATAAAGAAAACACACTGTTTTTCTTCAGCAAATTACTTATAAAATAAGTTTAAAAAAAAAGAAACACACATTGTAGCTTTTACTTATCAGAAAAAAAAAAATCATGAGACAAACACTGTGTGTTTCTAACCTTCAGATTGCATTTAATAAACAAACAAAAAAAAAAGAGACATTTTTATATATTACAAAATATCTGTACAGGACACGGGCACAACCCAAAGGGGCTCCTTTCTCCCCAGTGCCAGAGGAACAAAAACAATCATCTTTAAAATTACAAAACAATGAAACTGAACTCCAGTTGTATGTGCTGCAGATCACACAGCATGCAGAGAGAGACAGGCTGAGCTCGCTGTCTGCCGACGGGTGCACACTGCTGCGGGTCCCAGCAAGGACAGGGGAGGCGGGCACAGACAATGCAATCAACCTCTGCACCAGATCTACTAAACTGTGCCAGGGAAGGGGTGAGGAAAACTTTTAAACTCACCCTGAAGAGCTGGGTGGAGAGTTTTTGATTTTTCAGACTGTGGCTCAAAGCAGAGTCCAGAAGCAAACACCAAGGCTGCATAGTGCTTGCACACTCCCTGTACAATGTCACCCTGCTACCTGCAGTAAACTGGCCTGCACAGGTTGAACTGAAGACATTAAATAAATGTGCCAAACTCTCAAACCTGTAGTATGATCTTGGGACCAACTTTCAGAAACAAAAAAACAAAACAAAAAACACATTGTGTGATTAATTCTACAATGCTATACTATCAGAACCCATTTATATCAGCTCCTGCCATTGAGCAATGGAGAACACAACTTAGCCAGGACTGGGGGGGGGGGGACAACAAATAAAATGACACTAAGTGGAAGACAATTCATATTTAAAGCTTTCAAAGGTTTATTTCAGGACAGTTTAAACTGAAACAGGGAATTCCTTGAGGTATGACAGCCTAAACATTAGAGGGCACTGTGTGTGATCCTTTGATGCAATTTCAGGAAAGGGGGGGGCGGGGTGTTTAGAGAGTAAAGGAGGGTGTGGTGAAACCGCATTCCTAGGTCTGCCATTTTGAGCCAGTCGCTCTCTCGATTCCAGCACAGCACTGATGCCCTTCTGGATCCACAATGGTGCCAGTTTCACAGCAGCCTCCACTCTGTGCGCCTGGGTGAGCTGAAGCCTGCACAGTCAGCTAAAAGCACAGGGGTAGCCAGCGAGCTAGAAGAACATTGCTACCGTTGCCATGGAGTTAAGAGATTGCTATCCAGCTTGAAGCCCACTTCCAGCACAGGAGGGGGCGATTTGTATTCCACACAGAGATACAAGACAGACAGCCCCCCGGCAGGAATCACTACTGCTCAGTCCAGAAATACAGTCAGTCAGTCTGAGTGCAGGATCACCGTGGATCCCTAAATCAATGCTGCACAGTGACAAAAAAAACTAACAAAAAATCAAAGTGGTGCGTTCCTCTTACAGCCCCCCCCCCCCCCCCCCCCCCTCCTCTGGGGCGAGGTCAATTTAGGGGTCACTGAAAGGGGAGCACGAGGCACAAGGTCAGGGGTCACAGGTCTTTACATCTTCAGCAGTACCCTCCTGTTAATTCATTTGTTCTCACATATAATTCAATATTTCACATTACGTCTTTGTTAGTCCAGCGTGTCACCTCAGCTAGCTAGTGTGTTGCTGTGTGCGCAATGTCACATATTCTGATCCATTCAATCCACAGGTTCCCTCGACAACCCCACCCCATAATATCTGAAAACAGCAGGTCCCTCCCTCCCCGAAAGTGCTGCTCCGTTGTTCATCCCTGCACTTTCAATTCCACAGGAAAAACTCCCAGACTGACAGTCCTGCAGTTCAACCCTCCATGGAAGGGGCAACCAAAACAAAAAAAAAAAAACCACCACAAAAAATACCCTTGAGCCCCCTAAATACAGCAAGAGGGCGCCCCTGCTCAGGGTGTGTGGGGGTGTTTGGGTTCAGGTAAGAAGGGTCCCCAGTCAGGATTTCAGTTAAGGCTCACTTGCCTCCCTCCCACCTCCTAAATGGGGTATCCACTTGGACCCTCGTTGGAGAAGCAGTGAGTGAGGGCCCTTGTCCTGTCACTGCATGGGGGATTGGGGCTCAGTAGGGCACGCCTTTCCCCCTGCCTCCCCTGGGCTTTGCGCGGCCAGCTCCCCTGTACCCCTTGTTGGACTCCCACTCCGAGCCCCCTCCAGAATTGCTGTGCTCTGTGGCCCCTGGTTCAGCATGCTGCTTCCCTAGGGGCCCGCCACGGCTGAACCGCAGGTCCTGATCCCCAGGGAACTGCGTGGAGCAGGGGGGAGCCAGCAGTGCCTTCCCAGAGGGGGTGTCTGGCTCGGGTGGGGCTCTGTCAGGAGGGGGAGGCTCAGAGGGATGACCTCCCCCCGCAGTGCTATTCCAGGCTGGTTGCGCTGCTCTCTGCTGGCTGGAAGAGCGGGCCCCTCTGTGCGACTCTGCCCTCCTGTGCTGGGGCTCCTCCCCCTGCCCCCTCGGCCCCACCCTCTCCTGGCCTGGCCCTGCCTCCTGTTGGGTGATGAGCTGCAGCAGTGCCGCGGCCACTGCTGGGTTCAGGTCCTGGGATGCTGGGAGCTCCCCATCGGCCTCACTGGAGGGAAGGGGAGGGGGCCCTGGGGGCTCTGGGGGCCTCTTCTCAGGGGGGACCATGCCCGGACTCGAACCCGGTACCTTCCGTCGGCCAAGACCTGACTCTGCACAGGACAAAAAACAAAACAATACTAGGTTTTATAACAATAAATATCCAGTGTCAAATACACCTGTAAGAACACTCAGGTGAATACGAGTCAGAAGATGACTGGAGACAGCTGGCCTAGTCTCCCTTTTGTTCTTTGTGTTTTAAATGTATTTATAATTGTACTGATTGTACCGGTTTTTTAAGGTTGGTCAGACGAAGGAGAAGAGCAGGCTATAGCATCTTGAAGTAATCGCTTCAGTTGTCCCTTCTCTCGTTTGCCGTCTTACAAATGAAACCCTTACGGTCACGAGCACATTCTTCTGAGGCACTTTTTTTCCCCCCATGTCACCTCAATTTGCACTTATTTTAAATCCTCTGTATCTTAACTGCAATACGCAAGTAGAGTCTCCACTAGAAATGTAGCAATGTGCTGCCCTGGGAAAGGTTTAATTTTTTATTTTTAATGGGCACGGGGTAGTCATGAAAGATTAACCCTTTGCGGTACTATGTCGGACCAGGTCTGACATTACAATTTTCCCTTCCCAGTCCGACACCAAAAAGATGTAAAAGCGCAGGTCTCTAGTCGTTTTTTCTCCGGAAAAAGTCGAGAAAACCTTTCAATGGCCGAGTGAGGCAGAGAGGAGCTGAATGAAGCAGAGAAAAAGGGCGTACCTGATAGCCCCCCCCTGCACCACAGAGATAACACTGAGGCAAAGGAGAGAGCTGCTTCCGCGTCCACTGTTCAAAGAATATCATGGACATGTGCAGAGCTTTTTGAGATGTTATCGTAATAGAATAATGATTTGGATCACATTATGATAAACCGAGTGATCAGGAGAGGATTTATCAGTATGCACGTCTATAAAGAGGTATGTGAAAGATACAGCGAACAGGGGCGGGGCTTGGCTGGAGATGCAGTACTGATGTCGTTTTGCCATGCAATGCTTTTAAATCTGTTTTACTCTGAAGAAAAATATTTTAAAAACAGCACGTGTGAAAATAAAATTGGACCCAACGCGACAGACCAGCACTGAATAAATGGACTGCAAAGGGTTAAAACCAGCTAGAATTACAAGGTAATTATGAATCTGAAAGGGGAGCGGAATCTTATTTCTTAAAGGAACAAATGAATGGGTGTTCAGCAGTGACTCCGATTAAAGAATTCATTAGAATTTCACAATATCCTCTTAATTAGAATCCATCATTAATGTATTTACTTAAGTAGTTAGTCTGCTGGCATCTTCGTATTATATTTACTGACCTGGAATTCACATTTGTACTGAAGATGAGGGATTACCAGATTATTATTGTACCGTATTTTATTCACAATTTTTGATAAATTCTTTAAAAAAGGAGAAGTGTTTTTTTTCTTGTGCAATTGTTAGCTTTGCGACCATGAGCTTGTTTGAACAACTTTATCACCAATGATGCTAACTGAATTAAACCACTACACTTGTTAATGAATTACCTTGGACTGGCTATCTAAAAACCTCAATTCTCCCGACACACCAACACCGTGTACAGAGCGGGTGAAACCCCAATGCAGACCAGGGGATTGCTGCACTGCCCCGCTCGCGCACTTGCCTTTGCGTTCATTGCTGCTGGCTGCCGGAGGCTCCTCTGATTGGACACCGTTGCTCTCGTCTGCTTGCTCCGCCCCTTCCTGTGGCTTGATGAGCTGCCCCAGCAGCAGAGCCAGCAGATTGGGCAGATCCTCCTGACTGGCAGGCAGGTCGGCCAATGGAGCGGGCTCGGGGGGGCGAGGCTGTTCTGCTACAGTTTCTGCAGAGCTAGGCTCCTCCTCCTTCTGGTACCCTCGCTGCTGATTGGATGCCTCTGTCAGCGCGGACAGCGACTGGGTGAGAGATTCCAGCTGCTGCTGTGTCTCCGGGTTCGAACCCACGTTCAGCAGCTGCGCCATCTGGGGCAGACTGAGATCCGTCTGCCTCTGGAGCAGATTGAGCAGCACGGCCATCTCATTCTGATTGAGCTGCTCTGCAGCCTCACCGAGACCTGCAAAGAGGAGAGAGACACAGTTAGCACAGGGCTAACTACAGCTTCCCCAGACATGCACAGAGGAGAGGGACAGGAAGGCTGGGTTAGCACTCTGCAAAGCACAGTGACAGGAGGCTCCGTTCTGGAGAGATTGTAACAGGACTGTCCGAGGTTACAGACCCCCTGAATGCACACCACTGCACCGCACCTCTCAGCGTGGCGGTCCCTCCGGGTAGCTCCTCCGCGGGGGGGCCCTTTCTGGAGGGAGGGCCGGGGGGCTGCGTGCCTGCAGGGCTGGGGACGGCGCGGCTGTTCTCTTTGCCTGCAGGAGGGGGTGCCGGGTCCTTGCGAGGCACTTTGGTGACGGGCACATCCTCGGCCACCCCGCTCTGTCTCTGCCGCCGCCGCTTCTTGCTCCAGAGCTCATGGCAGTCCTGCCAGTGAGGGAGGCTGGGGGGAGGGAGAGGCATGAATACTGTGTACTGTACATTAACGCACTGTGCAACGGAACACACACAGGCTCAGCGCTGCACTCACTCGGGGGGGCTCATCTTGCTGGGCTCCACGTTGCTCAGGAAATCGCTCTGCAGGGCCTGCTCCGCTGTGCAGCGCCGCCCGGGGTCAAGGGTCAGCATACGGTCCAGCAGGTCCAGAGCAGGGCTGGGAATACTGGACAGACAGAGACAATGACAGTCAGGAAGGGAGAGAGAGTGAGGGAAGGAGAGAGAGCAAGAGAGACAGTGAGGGAGGAAGGAAGAGCGACATTCTGCCTATTAAAGCCCGAATACTGGCCTTTTCTACTGAGCACAGCGTCCTGAGTAAGAGTCAGACTGGCTTCCTACAAAACACCATATTTACACCCAAAACACCCTAATAAACACATCCAAACTAACAAGGGACAAATATTTGCCTGCTGTACTGATTTTAAAAAGGCACTTGAATCAATTTGACAGAAAGTATGTCATCATAAAGTCAATGCATTCAGAAAATAAATGGTAACAAAAGGACAGAATTCAGAACTCTTCACACAGGGGTGTGGAGAGAGACAGGGCTGCAGTCTGAGCCCAACACTGTTCCACATCTATATCGACGAGCTGGCCACAGTGCTGGAGCAGTCTGCAGTCCCTGGCCTCACTCTACATTGTCTGCAGCAGAGCCTGTCACTGCTAGAACAGTACTGTCACAACTAGGCCCTGGCAGTAAACCTGGACAAGACCAGAGTCATGGTCTTCCAGAAGAAAGCCAGATCTCAGGGAAACAGGTACCGCTTCACTCTGACACCACCACGCTGAAGCACAGCACCAGCTACACATCCCTGGGCTTCACTCTGACACCACCACGCTGAAGCACAGCACCAGCTACACATCCCTGGGCTTCACTCTGACACCACCACGCTGAAGCACAGCACCAGCTACACATCCCTGGGCTTCACTCTGACACCACCACGCTGAAGCACAGCACCAGCTACACATCCCTGGGCTTCACTCTGACACCACCACGCTGAAGCACAGCACCAGCTACACATCCCTGGGCTTCACTCTGACACCACCACGCTGAAGCACAGCACCAGCTACACATCCCTGGGCTTCACTCTGACACCACCACGCTGAAGCACAGCACCAGCTACACATCCCTGGGTCTGACAATCAGTGAGCTTTCACATGGCTATAAAAGCGTCGAAAGACTAGACATGAAGGGCTTTCTATGCCATGAAGAATCTACTTTAGAAAATTAAACCACCAGTAAAAATTTGGCTCAGAATTACTGAAGCGATTCTTCTCTATGGCAGTGAAGCGTGGGGACCCAGACCACAAAAAATGAGACAAATACCCGACTGAATCATTACACCTAGAAATCACAAAAATGATTCTACACTAGGGGTGTGTCGATACACACAAAACTTTTCTTGACGACAGTTATCGACAGTGACCCATATCGTGGTTTTTTTGTTTATAAGCATATAAATCTGATAGAACAGTGTTTGCTGTTAATTCATGTCAACGCTGACAATACTGTTTATTTGAGTGTATCCTAGCAGCCTCACATACCGGGTGTGCAGCTAAGGGTATTACGCCAAGCCCATGGGAAGCTGAGCAGAGGCGGGTTATTCATCTCATCAAGCTATGGATGGCGACGGCAAAATTCGACCTGCTCTGGCCTTTTAAAATCTACAGTGTGGATTCATTTTGGTTTTAGCTGCATCCAGGACTCGCCTCAAGTTCTTGATAAGACTTGAGCAGTGTGTACAATATGCGAGGCTCGAATCAAGTATTTCAGGCAACAAAACCAATCAGAGTTTTCACTTAAAATGACACCATCAGACTGACGGCTCACCATCGCAGTTACAGACGGCAACGGCAAAGCAATGTACAAAGAGTTTCGAAAAATGATAAATAAATGCTTTGGAGCCAAAACACACTGTTCGTACCCGTCGCTATATTACTGAAAGTGCAGTTCCTGATTTACAGCAGGATAGCTGAACCTCAAACAGAATCATACGTGACAATTACCCGTCACCACATATCCGTGGACCAGACACCGATCTCAAACGTCCTCCAGACAAGGGCTTTCCTAAAAAGCCATACCGTTGAGGATATTGCAGACCTGCTATCGAAGAACAGAGCACTGCAGACAAGAACCCTGCAACAGTGACCGATAATGCCTCCAGGGTGGTTATTGCTGCTCATGAAGCTAAACATGACACACATTAAGTGTTTTGCTCATGCTTTGAATTTGGCCTCTCATGCTTTCTGCAGCTCGCTTGCCGAGTTAAGCGAATTGTAAATTTCTTCAGACGAAGCACGACAGCAAGTAACATCCTCAAGCTGAAAATCAATGTTACCATGTGGAACCCTGACTTTGATACAGCTGAAAGGCTTTTAGGAGCAGCAGCCAGCTGTATTTGCCAGATTGCTCTCAAAAGAAATTCGAAAAAGTGAAAAAAGGTATCAGCACTCTGGTGAAAAAGACGGAACCTGCGCAGAACACTATCAAGGTGCCGAGTACAAGGAAGACTGCCACACCTTACGTGCAAGGCCCTGTGAAAATCCTGAAATCCCCTCAGCACTGCAGAGACACTCTGCACCCAGAACAGAATCCCCTCAGCACTGCAGAGACACTGCACCCAGAAGAGAATCCCCTCAGCACTGCAGAGACACTGCACCCAGAACAGAATCCCCTCAGCACTGCAGAGCAACACACTGCGCCCAGAACAGAATCCCCTCAGCACTGCAGAGCGACACACTGCACCCAGAACAGAATCCCCTCAGCACTGCAGAGACACTGCACCCAGAACAGAATCCCCTCAGCACTGCAGAGCAACACACTGCGCCCAGAACAGAATCCCCTCAGCACTGCAGAGACACTGCACCCAGAACAGAATCCCCTCAGCACTGCAGAGCAACACACTGCGCCCAGAACAGAATCCCCTCAGCACTGCAGAGACACTGCACCCAGAACAGAATCCCCTCAGCACTGCAGAGCGACACACTGCACCCAGAACAGAATCCCCTCAGCACTGCAGAGACACTGCACCCAGAACAGAATCCCCTCAGCACTGCAGAGCAACACACTGCGCCCAGAACAGAATCCCCTCAATCTGCAGAGACACTGCACCCAGAACAGAATCCCCTCAGCACTGCAGAGCAACACACTGCGCCCAGAACAGAATCCCCTCAGCACTGCAGAGCGACACACTGCACCCAGAACAGAATCCCCTCAGCACTGCAGAGACACTGCACCCAGAACAGAATCCCCTCAGCACTGCAGAGCGACACACTGCACCCAGAACAGAATCCCCTCAGCACTGCAGAGACACTGCACCCAGAACAGAATCCCCTCAGCACTGCAGAGCAACACACTGCACCCAGAACAGAATCCCCTCAGCACTGCAGAGACACTGCACCCAGAACAGAATCCCCTCAGCACTGCAGAGCGACACACTGCACCCAGAACAGAATCCCCTCAGCACTGCAGAGACACTCTGCACCCAGAACAGAATCCCCTCAGCACTGCAGAGACACTGCACCCAGAACAGAATCCCCTCAGCACTGCAGAGCGACACACTGCACCCAGAACAGAATCCCCTCAGCACTGCAGAGACACTGCACCCAGAACAGAATCCCCTCAGCACTGCAGAGACACTGCACCCAGAACAGAATCCCCTCAGCACTGCAGAGACACTGCACCCAGAACAGAATCCCCTCAGCACTGCAGAGCGACACACTGCACCCAGAACAGAATCCCCTCAGCACTGCAGAGACACTCTGCACCCAGAACAGAATCCCCTCAGCACTGCAGAGCGACACACTGCACCCAGAACAGAATCCCCTCAGCACTGCAGAGCGACACACTGCACCCAGAACAGAATCCCCTCAGCACTGCAGAGCGACACACTGCGCCCAGAACAGAATCCCCTCAGCACTGCAGAGCGACACACTGCACCCAGAACAGAATCCCCTCAGCACTGCAGAGCGACACACTGCACCCAGAACAGAATCCCCTCAGCACTGCAGAGCGACACACTGCACCCAGAACAGAATCCCCTCAGCACTGCAGAGCGACTGCACCCAGAACAGAATCCCCTCAGCACTGCAGAGCGACTGCACCCAGAACAGAATCCCCTCAGCACTGCAGAGCGACACACTGCACCCAGAACAGAATCCCCTCAGCACTGCAGTGCGACTGCACCCAGAACAGAATCCCCTCAGCACTGCAGAGCGACACACTGCACCCAGAACAGAATCTCCTCATCACTGCACAGCGACACACTGCACCCAGAACAGAATCCCCTCAGCACTGCAGAGCGACACACTGCGCCCAGAACAGAATCCCCTCAGCACTGCAGAGCGACACACTGCACTTGAGATGGGGGGGGGAGACACACAGACAGACAGTGAGGGAGAGCAGTGAGATGGCGGGACGAAGCAAGGAGCAGGGAGACAGAGACCCGCAGAGATGCTCCACTCACAAAGCAAACTCCTCCCGCAGCCGGCGCCGGTACTGCTTCTTGGGCTTCATGGTGTTGAAGTACGGCAGCTTGATGACATCGGGCCAGGCTGCTGGGCAGGGGCTGCCACACAAACGGCTGGAGAGAGGGGGGAGGCTGGGTTAGGCAAGTGACAAACCAAACACACTCTCCTGTCAAAATCCTACAGTGCATATAAATTAAAAACTAAGAGCCACTGCGTTAAATACTGTACTGTCAGTGGTGGAAGTATTGCTATTGAAATGTTTTTAACAAAGTGTCAATGCCACACTGCTTTAGCTGCCTGTCTGCTGGACAGGCACAGGGTCTGGGGAGTACCTGATGAGCTCCAGCTGAGCCAGCTCCTGATTGGCCTGGAAGATAGGCTTCTTGGTGAACAGCTCCCCGAGAATGCAGCTGCGGAGAAAGACAGACAGACAGACAGGATTTGAACCCCTTCTTTGGCACTCCTTTCAGGCTGGGCACAAGGCTGATCCAGACTCACCCGCAGCTCCACACGTCGATGGCTGGAGTGTAGCGCTCCTCTCCCAGCAGCAGCTCGGGCGGCCGGTACCACAGTGTGATCACCTTGTTGGTGTAGGGACGGCTGCAGATGGGGACGCACAGACAGGAAGTCAGAGAAAGGCCAGTCAGAGGGACAGGAAACCCCAGAGCAAGACACACACTGCTGCACAAGGCGGTCTCGCTCTGGGAGTAAGATATGAGAAAGAAAAAAAAAAAAAAGAACAAAATCGATAAAAGGAGCGATTATCTCACCTTTCTTCCGAGTTGTAGAGTCGAGCCAGACCGAAATCTGCCAGTTTAATCTGTCCGCTGAAGTGACACAAAAGGCAACAGTTAAAATCTACAGTTAAACTTCTTACACACAGCGCCCACCCCACCCCCCACACACACTAGCCCCTCTCCCCCCTCACACACACACAGAGCACCTCTCCCTCTCTCGCACACACAGCACATCTCCACCTCTCTCTCTCACAGCACATCTCCACCTCTCGCACACACAGCACCTCTCCACCTCTCTCTCTCACAGCACTCCACCTCTCCACCTCTCTCTCTCACAGCACATCTCCACCTCTCGCACACACAGCACCTCTCCACCTCTCGCACACACAGCACCTCTCCACCTCTCGCACACACAGCACCTCTCCACCTCTCGCACACACAGCACCTCTCCACCTCTCGCACACACAGCACCTCTCCACCTCTCTCTCACACAGCACCTCTCCACCTCTCGCACACACAGCACCTCTCCACCTCTCTCTCTCACAGCACATCTCCACCTCTCGCACACACAGCACCTCTCCACCTCTCTCTCACACAGCACCTCTCCACCTCTCTCTCACACAGCACCTCTCCACCTCTCTCTCACAGCACCTCTCCACCTCTCTCTCACACAGCACCTCTCCACCTCTCTCTCACAGCACCTCTCCACCTCTCTCTCACACAGCACCTCTCCACCTCTCTCTCACAGCACCTCTCCACCTCTCGCACACACAGCACCTCTCCACCTCTCTCTCTCACAGCACATCTCCACCTCTCGCACACACAGCACCTCTCCACCTCTCTCTCTCCACCTCTCGCACACACAGCACATCTCCACCTCTCGCACACACAGCACCTCTCCACCTCTCTCTCTCACAGCACCTCTCCACCTCTCTCTCTCACAGCACCTCTCCACCTCTCTCTCTCACAGCACCTCTCCACCTCTCTCTCTCACAGCACCTCTCCACCTCTCTCTCTCTCTCTCTCTCTCTCACACACACTCCCCCCTCACTCAGTACCTGTTGTTCAGCAGTATGTTGGAGCACTTGATATCTCTGTGCAGGAAGCTCTTCTTGTGGCAGTACTCCAGCCCCTCCAGTAGCTGCCTCATGAAGCTCTTGATGTGCTCCTCTGAGAACTGCACCAACCCTGACTCCAAAAGGCCCATCAGGTCGTGATCCATGTACTCGAACACCAGGTAGAACGCACCTGAGGACAGGTAGAGGGAGGCTGACACACCCACAACACGCATAGTTCAAAACACTGTGTACCATTGCTTACAAGCAAAGACGGCAGAGGGAGTTAGCAGCAGCCTTCGCCCTCCCCGGACTCTGATCCTGACCTCTGTCATTCTTGAAGTCCAGCGCGTCCTGCTTGTCCGTCACAATCTCCTTCATGTTGACCACGCTGCGGTGGTTCAGCTGCCGCAGGATCTTGATTTCTCGGATCGCTGTGATGGGGAACCCCTCCTTCTCATTGTCGAGACGCACCTTCTTCAAGGCCACCAGCTCCCCTGAACACAGAGTGAGAGAGAGTCAACCCAACAGCTCCCCTAAACAGACAGAGCAAGAGAGAGAAAGAGAGACAGAGAAAGAGCAAAAGCCAGCACGACAGAGGGCAACAGTGAGAAAGATAGAGAGTCACCCCACCAGCTCCTGTGCACAAACAGAGAGAGGGAGCAAAACTGCTCAAGACATTCATATAACAAGAGGCTGCTTCATAGGGTCGGGCGATATAGCGTTATTTTTAAATTACGATAAAAACACTGATCACAAATAAATATTATATGGTTCCTTTTTTTTTGGGTCAACCCTTGTACACGACGTGAACTGAAAGCATTGTGCTTTGGAGCGATCCATTTGAACGTCACAGAAGTCAATAGGTGGTACAGATTAATATTAGTATTACCGTATATTTTCAACTTTTAATTACAGACTCATTTTACTGAAATCTCAAGTCAACCATTTACTCAATCAGGCGTCACATTAAACATTTAACAAGGTTAAGTGATATGACGTCCTCGTACAAGACTCATGGTACTGTCACAAGGCTCCCTCTGTCTGGAAGAAAGAAGGTTCATATACCAAGAACAAGTAGAAGAATTGTGAGGAAGGTTCATAACAATCCAAGATTGACTGCCAAAGATATTCAAAGTGAACTGGCTGCAACTGGGACTGGGGTTTCAATGGTCACAGGCCAAGGAAAAAGCCACTCTTAGAAAAACGTCACAAGGACAACCGCTTAAAATTTGCAAAACGGCATTTGAATGGTTCTGGTCAAAGGTTTTGGGAAGTGATGAAACAAAAATCAAGCTATTTGGTCACTCTGATAGTCGTTAAGTTTGGAGAAAGTCTGGTGAGGTGTACAAAGAAAAGAACACCATACCTACTGTCAAGCATGGAGGTAGTAATATCCTTCTATGGGGCTGTTTTTCCTATAATGGCACATGAAATTTAGTTCCAATACTTGATTAAATGGATTCCATAGCATACCAAAAGATATTAGCCAATCATCTGAAACCTTCTGCTACAAAACTTGGTTTAAAGAGCAACTGGGCGTTCCAACACAACAATGATCCGAAGCACACATCAAAATCTACTTCACAATGGTTAAAGTCAGTCCCGATCTAAATCCAACTGAGAATCTTTGGTATGAGTTGAAGAAGGCTGTGCACAAGAGAAGTCCTCGGAATTTGAATGAAATGGAACAATTCTGTGTTGAAGAATGGTCAAAAATCACAAAAGAATCATGCCAAAAGCTCATTGACAAATATCCTAATCATTTAAAAGAGGTTATTATTGGTAAAGGTGCCTCAACTGGCTATTCATTTCATTTTCCTTGTCAGGGTATGAATACTTTTGAATTTGTATTTTTGCTAAAATATTGCTGAAATAAATATTTGTAGACTATTTCTTGGACCTTTTTCCTCATCCACAAAAGCAAAACTTTTGCTACAAAAGATTTACATCAATAGCTCACTGGGCACATACATAACGTTATTTAAACAGTGAGCAGATAGGTTTGTTGATTGTTAGTAGTATTGTTCCTTGGGATAACAAAATACTGAGCTCAAGTCATGTGATTTCATAAAAACACCAGGTGCTCAGCGTTTGGTATTTGAGTTGAGCTAAAATTGCCAAAATGAGTTGATTAAGAATCTGTATAAATAGCCATTCGAAAAGACGTGATTTTAATTAACGCAAGAACAGCGAAAGATAGGACCATGCCCGGCTTGAGTAATGAAGATCGCCTGGTTGCTATCGGTATGATTGAAGGCGGCCTGCCTGTGAGAGAAGTTGTCCGGGGAATGAGATGTTCTGTATCTAATCCAGAGAAACCAGGAAACCGGCTCCGTGAGGGACAGGCCACGTCCTGGAAGGCAGAGGGTCACCACACCGGCCCAGGACTGTCACATCGGACTGATCCATCACCGAATCGTTTTAATACTGCAGTGGCTACAGCACAAGAAATTCCAGGAAGAAACAAACAACCCACGGAGGCTGTTCAGCTGAGAGACAAAAACGCCCTCTTCTGTGAGCCAGAGAACATCTGAGGCGGCGGCTTAGAGAGTGGAGGAGTGTTCCCTGATGAATGCTGGTTTGCCCTTGACAGACCTAACGGAAGGTGTGTGGAGACGTCATGGTGAGCATCCACAGGCTGATCAGGTCTATGCGTCAGCGCTGCCAGGATCGTGTGAATGATCAGGGAGGTCATGCCCAATACTAACTTTGCAATGTTTTCATTTTGACAGTGTGCCACGTTTCATACTGAAAACTTATCATGATTCTTTGATCTGTATTTCTGTTCACATTTTCTGTGTTTGTTTGCTATATCTATGTTTAAGATATCTGATTAAATCCATTGGACCCGAGTGTTGCTTTTCTTTTGTGCATCACTATACATACATACATATAATTTATTTCTCATTTTTCCTCCCCCCCCAAGCAAAGTAAAGAAAGAACAGCTGAAGTGTGCAGGTACTGTCGAGTTACTACTGTACCTAGACAGAAAAAAAACACGCCCAAGCATTTTGGAAACTAACCAAAAACACTCATTTGATACAGTAAATAAAAAGCGAATATAACCAAATTTACATAAAACTAGAAAATAGTTAAAAATAAGCACTGAAAAACGACATTAATAAAAACCAAAAAAAAAAAGAAACCCTATTAATATAAATATTTAATCCCAGACCTCACTAGACCGTGTCCTTGACCATTACAGCAAAAGATCTCAGGATTGGTAGCGTATCCAGCTACTGGAACACAAGTTCGGCTCACCTGTGTCCTTGTCCTTCGCCTTGTACACCTGGCCATAGGTTCCCTCTCCGATGATGCCGATGATGTGGAACTTGTCAACGCAGCGCTTCCCCCAGTCGCTCTGCGTCTGCTTCCTCTCTCCGTAGCGCGGGCAGCAGAACCTGGTGTAAACAGTGGGAAACGTTTAGCTTTCACAGACCGGGAACTTCTGCACCCAGTCAGAAAAGCCATCGGGAGAAGCCTGCTGTTGCTTCTGTTTCATAACGCGCTGCAAGATTAATGTGGACGAAACTACATGCGTACAGCATGCATATGCGCACATGGAAAAAGACTTTGAATAAATATTGATTTGGTAAGACAGCACGTATCCTGCTGTGTGCAGCTGACATGACTGTCTCAATCAGAAACGCTCGGAAAACATTTCCGCTCCAAAGCAGGTCTAGCAGCAGGACTCACTTTGGTCTCTTCTTGAAGGCAGACTGTGGCTGGGGGGGTGTCTTCTGGGCGGGGGACTGGGGGGGTGAAGGGTCCCCCCCTGGCAGGGAGGGTGGTAGGGGCAGGTCAGTCAGCAGGTGTCGGGTTCGACCCTCCTTCTCCTTCCTCTGAGAGCGATGGGGGGGCAATTCCTTCGGGCTACAAGAGAAGGGGGGGGGGGGCAGAAAAGATCATTCACATATGCAAGATGGCTAACGACAGTCTCTGTGTGTGTATTTGCGTAGCAGAGTGTGTAGCCATGTGTACGTGTGTAGCAATGTCTGTAGGTGTAGCATTGTGTGGGTTTTCAAAGTAAGTCAGCGACCGGTTTGATCCACCGTCAAATGATATTTGCGTCGGCTACTTTTAAAATATTACGATTTTCGGATATTAGTGTAACCAATAAAAAAGCATCTCCAATCTCTGCTGAACTCAATCAGATGGTGTAAATTCAGGGTGTATTTTTGGATATAAATTTAAAAGGCCTTTAAGGACCACTTAGACAATTTTCAAAAAACCTAAGTTGAAGGAGTCTGACATGCTTTCCAATGCTGATAACCAACAACCAACTGTAAAAACAGAGCTTTTGCATGATGTTTATTTAACTGTATAACAGCAAAAATCGAAATTATACCGACCGAGTATAGACAAGCTCTGGACCAGTAAACCACTTTATTCAGGAACAATCACTGTATAATAAAAAAATAAACCCTCCCTAAGAAACCAAGCAAACCTTGCTGTTGTAAAGTAAAGCCATCGCATTATGGTTTTAGTCACTGCAAACCTACAAAATTATGCAGGTGTTTCAACATAAAATGTTCAATATGTACTTACTGAGCACACACTAATTGCAAACACATGCAAGCAGCACAGCCAGTACCAAAGGCATCTCTAAACAACGCGGCACCTGGAACTCCCACATGTACTTTATTAAAGTTAGACAAAGAGAGTGCTGTTTTAAAGGGAAGTATTCAAAATACTTGCCACGTCAGAAGCGCTGGTTTACTATATATAAACAAAATATATACTCTGAAGAAGAGACACTTCTAACATGCTGAATAAAACAAATGTCAGCAGTATACATTTCACAATATAAACTCAGCTGCAGGAAGGACCAGTCAAGAGTGGTTTCTTGTTTTATACCATTAAAATGGTCTTATTC
Source organism: Polyodon spathula (assembly GCF_017654505.1). Classification (NCBI taxonomy): domain Eukaryota; kingdom Metazoa; phylum Chordata; class Actinopteri; order Acipenseriformes; family Polyodontidae; genus Polyodon; species Polyodon spathula. The sequence goes on from NC_054545.1 coordinate 42,706,537, forward strand.
CTCTAAGAAATTGCTTCTGCTTCTAAATATGGTCCAATGCGCTAGAGGGTAAAGTTTGCACATTATAAAACAGCTTAACAATAATGTAACTGCTGCAACCACGTCATTTTCTGCTAATTTAAAATATTTATATTTTTTACTTTAAATATTGGGGCAGGTTTTGCACTTGCTTCGGATCAGGTGCATTACTGTATATCTAACAAGGGCCAAGTATGAAGAACGACGGGGAGAGTAATATAAGCAACAACACTTGAATTCCCTTACGATTTCAGGCACGATGACACTGGCTGCGAAACAAGGACTGCGACTCTTCTGTGGGGTTTTTATACACAAATAAGCTTACTTGAAAGAACGTCTTAAACAAAACGTCTTAAGCAAATTCCTCCTTGGTTGGCGGTGGAGTTCACTATTGTAAACAGTGCAGACGATGGGTCAAACCAGTGTTCGACTTCCCGTGTCTTCTGAATGACTTGTTTTTAAAACCATTAAGGACAAAACCATAACAAAACATAGACCTAGCAATACACCTGTAAACCTGTATACACCTAGCAAGAAAAAAGTAAAGGGGCAAAATATAGAGAGTTTGCCTCCCCAGTGCCCTATGGGTTAGGCACCTATGGTCTCGATCAAGTTACAGTTCAACAGGAGAAAACACATTTCTACATGAATCACAGGAACGGATCAGGGAGAAGCCATTTTGAAAGAATTCAGTCAACAGATGGAAAACTTTCACCCGTGTGTGTGTGTGTGTGTGTGTGTGTGTGTGTGTGTGTGTGCAGCAGTGTGCGCGCGTGTGTGTGTAGCAATGCCAGTGCGAAGATTAAAACTGTTCTCCACTCATTTGGTCCATATGAAACGCCATGTGCACAGCACTAATGCGTACAGGGAACAATAGACAATAGACAAACACACAATATTGAAGAGCACTCACCTGCCCAAGCTGTTATCTCCCAGCAGCATGGGGGGCAGGGGGAGGGGGGGTAGGGTGGACCAGAAACCCACTGAACGTTGCCCCACGGGGTGCTACCCCGAGATGTCCCGAGGCGCAGGGCTCCCCGACCTCTAAATGGAACACTCCTCCTCCCCCCTCCCCCAGGAGGGGGGAGGGAGTCCATCCCCTCCTCAGGTAGGGGAGGACCGCGTCCCCCAGGGTCCTGGCTTCCCCCTCTCTCCCCCTTCCCCTCCCCAGACTTGGCCCCCCCAACAGCTCCGAGGGCAGTCCCCAGGGGGAGAGGAGAACTGGGGGACAGGGAGAGGAGGAGGGGGAGCAGACAGTGAGGCATTCTCCTCCCTGGGGGGCTCAGAGCAGGGGAGTGGGAGCTGGGGGGTGTCCTCAGGGGCTGGGGTGAGAATGACGGAGGGGGGCGCCGTGTTCCTGTCTGGGGGGGACACCTCCTCCAGCTCTGGTTTGACCCCCGCAGTAGCGGCCGCAGTGACGGAGTTGGTCTCAGCCTCGCTCTGCTTCTCAGCTGGTTTGGGAGGAGGCTTGCTTGGCCCTCTCTTGGCGTTGGCTGTTGGGAGAGCAGCTGCAGCCCTGGGCTCCTCTCTCCGTGGCCCTGGGGAGCCCCTAGCAGCCCCGGCAGCAGCGGCGGCGGCCTGGCGCTCCCTCTTTCTGCGGCTCAGCTCAGCCCCCAGGCTGGAGTTGAGAGGGAAGCGGGCGGGAGGGGGGGGCGACACGCTAGACTGCCGGCTCCGAGACCCCGACGAGCGCTTCTTACTGTGAGAGCGAGACGAGGAGCGACGGGACGAGGAAGAGAAGGGGGGCGGGGAGCGGCTGCGCGAACGAACCGACCGCCTGCAGGTGGGATGGGAAGAGAGAGAGAGAGTCAAATTTTTATTTATTATCGCGCCTTTCATACAAAAAGTCTCAGAGCACTGTACAAGACAAAACAAAGAATCACAATAAAATACACCTGTATAGAGATCCCAAAGTGTGTCACACACATTTGTGTCTAACTTAAAAACAATCTAATGCAATATTTTTATTTTAATTGTATAAAAAGATATCGAAGGCTGCGTACACACACGCACTCGCATGCATGCACACGCAGGCTAAATGCGGTTGTGAGTTCACCTTTTGCTCTTAATACGGTTTGTATACACACACACAGTTCGGTTACAAAGGGCAGCAACAACCGCACTAGGTAATCCTTTTCAGAGCAAGTATCGAGTGTGGTTATTAATTCAGTTTGGTTAGTTAATGCGCACTAACTCTGTGTGTGTGTGTGTGTGTGTATTACAACCACACTAACACAACCACAGGTGGTGCTCAGTGGATTTCTGCACAGCTAATGACGTCATTGTTTATCAGACATTTCCATGTGATAAACACGGCTCTCTATCTATCTGTACACACACACACACCTGATGAGCTAAACTGTTTTTGTAATATTGATGAATCAGAAATTCATAACAATGGTAAATAGTGCACACATATAATATACCTTTATTTAATCAAAGTACATTTGTAGAATATTTTATTGTAAGAAAAAACAAATTGTATTTTTGGTTTTACAACTTAAATAAACAATATGGGACAATTCATGTCTCCAAACGCCACAGTGCTGCCGCAACACGTTTTTCCACTGATCCCAAACGTCTCATCTGTGTGTTCTGGCACTGCAGGAAATGTCTCAGTAAATGACAGAGACACATATAGGACTCCTTACACATGCGCACATTTTCAACGCAGTCACTTTGTTTGGAAACCACTACATGTCATACAGTTTAAACATTCATAAAAATGTACCAAAACGTTCATCTCTGGAGTTTTAGCCTTGGTGTTCAAATGTATATTTGATGGATGGGATGCACAATTTTGGGCATGTGCGTTTCAGGAACGTGTGAACAGAAAAGCTAGCGCGACCTCTGACAGGCTATACATTTCATACACGGCAAGCACTGTAACTTCACAGGGAAAGAAGTCATAACTTTTACTTAAATAAATACAAAATCTTAATTCTAAACTGCACAGGGAGCCAGTTCAAGGTAGCCAAAGCAGGAGTAATATTTTCACTTTTTCTGGTTTTGTGTTTCCTTGTGTCCTGAATGAGCTGTAAGTGAGACAGGGCACGTACTGGGACCCCAGAGAAAAGGGATTACAACAATCGATTCTAGAGGAAACAAAGACACGCTGCAATGCCGCTCTAAATGTACGCGTGTTCATGGCTGCAGTGCCCTTTCAGCTACAGATGCTTGCATTAGGATGTGGGTCCAAACAATAACATCATGATGTAATTAAATGACACCAGCGAGGGGGAGGGAACAAGCATCTCACAAGACAGTCCAGAACAAAATAGCAGAGCGCCTTGCACGTTCTGCCAAGAAATCAGCTCGACCTGATCAATAGCTTAGAAATGTTTATTGTTATCTTCTTATTTTAATTTTTGTATTTGTTACCACTATGCAATCAGGCCGGCAGGTAACGATAGACTGTTAATCATCACTATGGATCCATCTTACGTTTTTTTTTTTTTCAGGTCTTCCAAATGCACCACAGCGACTTGGCAAATTTTAACAAACATGTGGGAACGAGATTGCCCCCATGTGTTGCTACAGCTGTTTAAATAACGTACCTGTAGTTTATCTTTTCATTGTTAACATCCTGACAGCTTTTTACACTTATAACTTTAAAGCTCTTTTCAAAATGTCTGCTGCGTTTGAGATCTGTCCTCTAAATCAGATCAAGGCAGCGATAAAAAAAAAATTTAAAAAAATAGCAAAACATAACAAGGTCTCTGGCTTTTCTGTTCCGTACCCCATCTTGGATCGTTACTGCCGTTTCCTGTTTGACAATGTGGGCAACAATCATTACGCTATCAGTGCACTAGAGCGGACATTTTGAAAAGAGCTTTGAAACAGACTTCAAAAGTTATAAGTGTAAAGCAATGAAAAGAAAAAATACAGGTTTGTTATTTGAACAGTTGTTTCAGAACCCCCTATGCTTACTCAAAGTTTAGTGGCCTTGGCGCCCGCTACAAATTTATTAAACTGAAATGCAATTTTGGCCTTGTCCTTTCTTATGCCCATTTAGAGCCTTTCGGCATCAGATACAGAAACAATAGGTCCAAGTTTAGCTGTATTTCTCAAATGATAAAAGGATACTTTGGCGACACTAATATGACGTGAGCGTCGATTCCAGGTTTTACTGTGAGCCTTCCCAGCATGCAGCAGCATATGCAGTAGTTCGCATTTCATTTTAACTGACCTTGGCAAACATTACACAAGCGTGTCTGAAGTGTTGCCCAATTAAGCTCAAAGTAAACTGCTGTGCAGACTCCCCCTGCACAGCTCTGCATAGCAGATTGAGCCGGTCCACGTTTTTATTATTCCAGGCTAGCCATAACTCAGAGCAGTAGAGCCACAGGCGGACTGCACTGCAAAATAGAAATATGCTCCAAAAGCACAGAGCTGCTGCTGTCTGTACAGCAGACCTGTGCCTCAGCAGGGTTCTCCCTGCAGACTGGGCAGCAGTGAAGCAGAGCGCTCCACTTTTAAAACCTGTTGCAGCTGAACTGGTGGCAGTGTGAATTAATTTAGCCTGTGCTCACCTCGCAGGACCCCCTACCCCATTCCTCTACCCCAACAGTCTGGCACTCCCCCCCCCTACCCCATTCCTCTACCCCAACAGTCTGGCACTCCCCCCCCCCCCCCCCTCCCCCCTCCCCCTCCCCCACATCTTGTCTTGAACCAGTGTGTGGAATTACACCTCCTGGTAAAACCATTACTCACCGTGACACGGGGCTAGTGCTGGATGACCTCCGGTTCGCATAGGGGCTGAGGGAGCGCCGCCTGCTGGAGTAGCCAGGGCTGCTGTCTCTCTCGTAGCTGGAAGAGCGGTGCCGGCTGTCCGACCGCTGCCTGCCCCTCCCGGAGGGCTCCTTGCAGGCCGGGGGGCTGGGGCTCTGCTGCCTCCGGTGGTGATAGTGGTAACTGTCCTCACTGTCCTGCCCATACCCACCCCCCACTGCCCCAGGGCTGTCATCGGCTCCCCCGCCTCTGGGTTTGGGGCTGGGGGAGCCCTTCTGCTTCCTACGGGGGCTCCCCTTGTACCCCTTCTTGCGATGGCTCTTGTCCCCCCTGTCCTTCTGGGAGGAGGCGGCGCGGGAGTCTCCCTTGTCTCGCCTCTGCTTGCTGTCCTTGCGGGACTTGGCCACCCGGCCGCCCTCCTTGCTCTTGGAGGGAGTGGGGTTGGCACCTGCTGGTTGTCCTGGAGCGAAGGACGCTGAGGAGACAGCGGGCTCGCCCCGCTTCCCAGTCGCCCCGTCCTCAAACTTCCTGGAGCCCGAGGACCTGTCTCTGCTGCTCTTGCCCCTGGCCCCCTCGCTCTCCTTCTCTCGCTCCTTGCTACTTCTCTTCTTCTCCCCACCCCTTATTTCCTTTACCTTGTGCAGGTCTTTGGCCCTCTTGTGGGGGTGCCTGTGCTTGTGACCCCGACCTTCCACGCTGCTGCCTCCCCCTTTCCCGGTCTTGTCTGATCTCCGTGTGGGAGGGTCCGAGAAAGTGTCAGAGTCCGAGCTGATATCGTCGTACTCCACTAAAGGTTTAATAACACTCACCGCTGGGGGCGCCGCGGAGCTTGTGGTAGTCCCGGGCCTGTGGTCTAGCGCCGCTGCTTGGCGGTTATGCTTGGATGATTTGTGGCGCTTGTGCTTAGCTGTGGAGGCTGACAAGGAGGCCTTTAGGTTCTGCTTACCGTCTTTGCTGGTCATGTTTGGAGCCGAGGAAGGTTGTGGCTGCGCGGTATGAAGGGCCCCGCTGTTGCTTGGCTGTTGTAACGGAACGGCAATGCCTCCATCCGGCTTTTTTCTTCCATGGTGTCTCTCAGAACCGGGCATTCCTCACGGTAATACACCTCCTGCCAAAGCCGGGCCTCTCCAACCACAACGAAACATTAAAGTAACACACACACAAAAAAAACGTAATTTTAAATAAATTACAAAAACAAAAAAAAAAAAAAAAAAAAAATCACGTAGCAGCCCACGTTCTCTCTCCTGCTTATGCTCTCCCTCACTGACCTACGGTGAAAAAAAAAATAGAATAAAATAAATAGAGCGACTGAAATTGGATCTTGGTTTGTTTTTTTTTTTTTTTTTTTTTTTTTTAAAAGCACACTGCTGGGTATTGAAGTCGTTACATCCTGCTCATTGTCCCCCCGCTAGCAGCAGCAGTATTGGTAATGTTTAATTATCTTTTTGTAAAAGAAACGTCTGATCTCAAGACCTTTTTTTTATTATTATTATCGCGTAGCCCGATTGCAGGCTAAATGAAATTTATTTAATTCCTTCTTTTTACGCAGAAACAACCAGAGTCCATGATGAATGGGCGATATTGTTTCACAAAACTGAAAATGAAAACGTGAACCGGTTGATACTGTTTACATGGTCGTTTTATATATACAGTCTTTTAATCTCTTTGTTTTTGATATTGGTCAGAAATGTCAGTATATTCGTGTGCAGTAGATGTTCTAGTTTATTTTGAGTGGCCCTGGGAGCCTATCAGGCCTATATTTAGGGCGATGTTTGCGGATTAAGAACAGCTACTGCCCCTGTTGCTAAATAGAGAGCACTGACGCCATTACGGCTCCTTCCGACAGCTTTGGTCTCCGCTCTCCTTCTCTCACCCGAGCCGCAGCCGGAAGTGTCTCGCGCTGTCACTCGCACGGTAACCAAGCAACGGCCTTTCCAGAGCGGAGCCCCGCCCCTCCTTCTCCCGTGCTCAGTGGAGACAAACAAGCGACAGGTGGCGGCAGCGCTCAGAAAGTGAACGAGAACAAGCATATTATTAAAAAAATGTACATATATACAGAATATCTTAAAATTATTTATTTCACCATTTAAACCCTTTGTGCACACCCCCCCCCCCCAAAAAAAAAAGCTTCAATTTATATCTATCTGTCTAAATAAAAGTAATTTATAAACTGAAAACTCACCATTACAATAATTAGCACAACGTCCATGTAATTTGTTACAAAACTGACAGACAATCGTCACGAACCACCGCTAAGTACTAATATAAATACTAATCTAAATGTGAAAACAAAATTGGTTCTTTAGGATTGTTAGCAATCATTTTGTATCGTACTTATTTTCATCTCGGGGGAAGATTTCCTTACAATTCAGCAAATAACCAGATGCATACAGCAAAGTACCGGCGGTGCAGTCTGTGGTGTTTAATACTCCTTACTGACACGCATAACAATTCAAATGACTTCTGTGTGAGGTATTTATTTATTTGAATCTTCGTCTCTCTGCTGCGTTAGACGCGCACTGATGTCGTCAGTGGCCGTCTCTTTCGGAAGCGCCGCTCTCCGTCACTGTAAGACTGGAGGTTTGTTGTGAAGATGGCGGCGGTTTCGGGTGTTTCTGCGCCAGGCTGCAGCCCGGCTAGAGAGCTGGGGCCCGGGGCACAGGGTGCGGGCCAGACCGGGGCCTCTGGCGCGGGGGGAATGGCGACCGGGGATCGTTCGAAGCAGGATGCGGCCACAGGTGAGAGAGCGATGGCGATAATAAGCGTGCGAGGGAGCGGGGCTGGCGAGGGGCCTGTGCAGCGGCTGCTTGTTGTAAACACGGATAGCAAAGACAGTAGTGCAGTAATACAGGTAGGCTTTCGTGTGGAGGTGTAGAGGCAGGGTGCTCATTAAAAGCGTGGCGTTGAACAATGGGCAAGCCGAAATATTGAATGTCACACCAGGGCTTCCCAACCCCGGTCCTGGGAACCCCTTGTGTCTGCTGGTTTCCATTCCTGCTGAGCTCTTAATTACTTAACTAGACCCTTAATTGAACTGATCATTTGCTTAATTAGATCCTTTTAATTGTTCTCAGCTCCTAAAAAGCTGCAGATATCAAGTTATTTATACGATTTTACAATGAATTTGAAATCTCCAACTGTTTAAGAGCTGCGAACAATTAAAACGACCTATAGCAAATAATTGGTGCAATTAAGGGTTTAGTTAAGTCATTGAGAGCTCAGTTGCAGGGTTGCCAGATGCTACTCCTCAATTCACCATGTTGGTGAACCAGCCTCCCCCCATTTACACAATACCTCTATTGGAAAGGGGGAGTTGCATAGGTAGTATTTACCTTCCTCAGATTAAAAGGTAATTGAGGTGTTGCTGTAAATTAGGCATCACTAAGAAGGTTTATTAGTCGTCTCTGCTAGAAGTGCTGTCAGTGTGGCTTGTGGATTTCTGCAGTGGATGTGGGGTTGGCTGAAAGCTCCTGCAATCTTGTCCTCTCCACTGCAAGCTTAACATCGAGGAGGCTTCATGACTTCTGTGACTGGCAGCCTTGAGAGGGCATAGACCAGGAGGGTTCAAGCATCAAACCGTAAATGCAGTAGAATAAATGAATAAATGAAGTAACTGTCATTTGTTTGTTTGTTTTGTTAAAGTTTTAGCTTGGATTTTCTTTTAAATCCCAATGCTTCCCTGCCACAATTTTATTATTAAATAATAATGTAAATATTACATAACATAGTACAAAATTGCTCTGAAAATATTTTCTGTAAATCAAGAGCCGTACCAATTCTATATGTTGCCTCTCTGCTATGTTCAGTGCAGTGGAGAAGTTTATTTGGTGGAAGAGTCAAGCGTAAGGCGGGACCTTTTGGTAAAAGACATGTACTATTGGCTATTGCAGTAGGCCGTCACTGTCAGATGGCTGGGTTAATATTTTTAAAAGAGAACACTATGAAAATGTACTAAGGAGATCAATCCCCTATTTTTAGCTGAAGCCCCCTATTTGAAAAGTATCCCCCCCCCCCCCATGGCTTTGATTTCCCTCTACAAATGGGGGGTTTAGCTCTGAGTCCCGCCGCTAGATAATCTGTCAGCTATGGCTTGCGAATTTGTGTTTTGATTGACAGTCCACCAATACTACTTTGCAACGTTTTTTTTTGTTTGCCTGTTTTCTGTTCCCAGTGGAGTAGAATGCACCTATAGATTTTTTCACGTCTAGTCATTAAAGTGGGCTCGGGCTGGGACCCCCCAAAGGCTGAGCCCGGGTGCAGTTGCGTCCCTAGCACCCCCCTAATGCCAAGTGTTGTCTGTGGTACTTGACCCTAGAAGCACTGTACTAGATTACCGGTAGTGCAGTGCTGTAGCCAGCAACCTCGCTGCGTGAATGCTGTGTGTGTGGATTGCATTATGTCCCTGTGTGTGTTTGTAATGTCACAGTATTCCCTCTGTCTTGTCTCTTGAGAAGCAGAGAGGCTGAGCTGGGTGAATGCTGTGCAGTGTGTGTGTGCAGTGTTGTATAGCACAGTGTTACAGCACTGTCTGTCTTGTCTCCTCAGAGGTGGAGAGGCTGAGCCAGGTGAATGCTGTGCAGTGTGTGTGTGTGTGTGCAGTGTTGTATAGCACAGTGTTACAGCACTGTCTCTTGTCTCCTCAGAGATGGAGAGGCTGAGCCGGGTGAATGCTCTGCTCGAGCGGCTCCACAGCAAGTACACAGCGGCACGGCCCTGGCAGGAGACCATGAAGCTGGTGCGGCAATCCATGGTGAGTACTGGCTGGAGAGGTATGGTGTGCACGGTATAGGGGTGCAGGGTATAGGGGTACAGGCTAGAGGAGGTATGGGGTGCAGGGTATAGGGGTACAGGCTAGAGAGGTATGGGGGTGCAGGGTATAGGGGTACAGGCTAGAGAGGTATGGGGGTGCAGGGTATAGGGGTATTGAAGGTTCGAACCTGCCTTCGTTAATGTGTTCCGAACCTTTGAAGATGAAAATGTACCCTTCGTTACAGCCCTAGGGTCTGTAGAGTTTCAGTTGACCGCTTCTGTCTCCCTCTGTCTCTGCAGGAGAAGCGGGCTGTGTTGAATGTGGGAGGACACCAGCACCTGGGGAGCTGTCTGGAGATTCTGCAGAAAGCGCTGAAGGGTGAGTGTGCAGTGGAGGCTGGGGGATGAGGACGCACACCTTTAGTGGTGCCCTACACTAATCCCCTGTGGTCTCTCTCTCTCTCTGTCCTGTTCACAGTGACCTCGCTTCCCTCGATGACTGACCGCTTGGAGTCAATTGCACGACAGAATGGGTGAGTCACCTAGAATGTGTGTGAGTGCTGTCTCTGTATCTGTGTGTCAGTTTGAGTGTGTGTGAGTGCTGTCTCTATCTCTGTCAGTGTGTGAATGTGCGTGTTGTCTCTGTATCTCGGTGTGAGTGTGTGTGATGCTGTCTCTGTATCTCTGTCAGTGTGCGTGTGTGTGTGATGCTGTCTCTGTATCTCTGTCAGTGTGCGTGTGTGTGATTCTGTCTCTGTATCTCTGTCAGTGTGCGTGCTGTGTCAGTGTGTGAGTGTGCGTGCTGTCTGTATCACTGTGTCAGTGTGCGTGTGTGATGCTGTCTCTGTATCTCTGTCAGTGTGCGTGCTGTGTCTGTGTGTGTGATGCTGTCTCTGTATCTCTGTCAGTGTGCGTGCTGTGTCACTGTGTGAGTGCTGTCTCTGTATCTCTGTCAGTGTGCGTGCTGTGTCACTGTGTGAGTGCTGTCTCTGTATCTCTGTCAGTGTGCGTGCTGTGTCACTGTGTGAGTGCTGTGTCTGTCTCTGTATCTCCTCAGTTTGAGTGTGTGGAAGGCTGAGGCCTCATCTCTAAAGGGCGTGTCTTGGTTTGGTAAGTTGTGGTGTTGAGTAAAGAGCTTTGAGACTCTAGCTGTGTGACTCACTGTGTAGCCCTCCCTCTCCCTCTCCCTCTCCCTCTCTCCCCATCGCCCTCTCTCCCCCTCTCCCAGGCTCGGCTCTCACCTGAGCCCCACAGGGACCGAGTGCTACATCACCTCAGACATGTTCTATGTGGAGGTGCAGCTGGACTCAGGGGGGCAGCTTCTGGATGTGAAGGTGGCTCATCACGGGGAGAACCCAGCGGTGAGGGGATCAGAGGGGCTTCATAGGACCCAGCACAGTGAAGCTGTGCACAGCTCTTCTCTCTTGGTTTACTCATATCGTCCTCACATGTCAGAAAATATAAAGTGAATCTGAGGAAGGGCCTCTATACAGCACAGCAGAGTAGCTGAATTACTGAACCATGCAAATCCGCCAGAGATCTGTAGTAATGAGTGCACGCTGCCTGGCATCGGGTTCAAGGTTAAAATAAATACATTAACAAACAACAGTGTGACCGATGGGCCATGGTGGGGGCGGTGTTTTTTTATTATTTGTATTTATTTATTTATTTATTTTTACAGCTTTTATATTTTAAAATGGCTCTTTATATTCTTAAAGTAAAACAGTGACTTTTAACAAGCGTTAGAACATTCTCATACAGTTCCTGTTGTGTAATCATTGTCATCACTGCAGGGGGGTGTGTGGGTTGTGGCCGGGTTTTGATTTAGACTTGTATGAATGATCAAGTTTTATGTGTTTGAGAGTGTGTTTGTATTATAAGATTGCATGTATGTTATTTAAAGATTTGAATACAAATATTAACCAAAACAAAAATAATCAAAAAAATGTAGCACTGAAATCTGAATCTCTCTCTCTCCCTCTCTCTCTCTCTCTCTCTCGTTTCAGAGTTGTCTGGAGCTGGTAGTGCATCTCAGGTGAGTGTCTATAGTCTCAGCCACAAAGATGAAGGTTGAAACTTTGTCAACTTGACCTCCGAGTTTTATAACTGAGAGTGTTTGCTTTTTAAAGAAATATTACATTTAAAATGCAATGCCTCTGTGACTTCTAAGTGCAAACACGTTTCAGTAGTTACTAAATCGAGTTATTAATGAAATTGATTCATCTTGGTACATAATTGATTTATTAAAATGTTTATACTGTCACTTGATTTATTCTTTTCTTGATTGATAACGTTAGACCATGTTTTGTTGCTGCTGATGTATTTGTTCTCATAAGGTTTTCTTTAGCGGTTGTGCTGGGGCAGAGCTGTGCAGTTCTTTCTTTTCTGTATTTTTTTTTTTTTTTTTTTTTGGGGGGGGGGGGGGGTCAACTTAACAGTCTTGTACCAGGGCCCAGTAAACCCTAGCGCTGACACAGTATTAGTGTTTTTGGTTCAACTAGTTTGTCATCAAGTGTTTTCAGTGTATTCCTCCCTTCTCTCCTCCAGGGAGAGGAACTTTGAAGAGTTTTCGAAGCACCTGAAGGGCCTCGTCAACCTGTACAAACTGCCGGGGGATGAGTGAGTCTGTGTGACACTGTGTCTGTCTCGCTGAGCTGTGTAAACCTCATTCTGTTGTCCTGTCCCCCCTGTGTAACACGCTCTCCTTTCCCCCCCTGTGTAACACGCTCTCCTGTCCCCCCTGTGTAACACGCTCTCCTTTCCCCCCTGTGTAACACGCTCTCCTTTCCCCCCTGTGTAACACGCTCTCCTTTCCCCCCTGTGTAACACGCTCTCCTGTCCCCCCTGTGTAACACGCTCTCCTTTCCCCCCTGTGTAACACGCTCTCCTTTCCCCCCTGTGTAACACGCTCTCCTTTCCCCCCTGTGTAACACGCTCTCCTGTCCCCCCTGTGTAACACGCTCTCCTTTCCCCCCCTGTGTAACACGCTCTCCTGTCCCCCCCACCCTGTGTAACAGGACTCTCCTGTCCCGTCCCCCCCCCTCCCCCGTGTAACAGACTCTCCTGTCCCCCCTGTGTAAAACACTCTCCGGTCCTCTCTGGTATTCGAATGCTGTGTAACCTCCTTACCTGTCCCACACGCTCATGTGTTACAGTAAGCTCAAGACAAAGATGTATCTATCCCTGCAGTCTCTGGAGATTGACCTCAGTAAGATGATGCACATGTTCAGGTAAGGGCAGCAGCTGTGTGTGTGTGGCAGCATATGTTTTGTAATGCAGTGTGTGTATATGTAGTGGTGTATACACGGTGTTGTGCTGCTGTGTCTCAGGTCTGCTACCAATGCCAGCACTGTGGAGACTATCCTGCACGGCAGCGTGGGATTGCTCACCAAGCGTAGCGGAGGTCACCTGATGAACCTCAAGTGCTACGTGTCTCCCTATGACATCTTCGAGGAGGGAACGGGGACCCTTCTCAACCTCAATGACAGCAATGGTGAGGCCGCTGTGCTCTTCCCTCTCCTCTAATGCCTGTCCCCTGTCCCACCTCTGTCTCATGCCTGTCCCCTGTCTCTGCAGTCCCGCGCTCGCTGGGTTTGAACGTGTCCGTGACGATCGAAGGCACCGTCTCCCTGTACAAGCTGCCCATCGCCCCACTGGTCACCGGCTCGCACCCAGTCGACAGCAAGGGGTAAGAATGTCCTCGCAGTGCCTCTGGATCAAATCCAGGGACTGCAGGGAGCCACAGCACAGTGCATATAGCCATTCAGACTAGGACAGCAATCCATGGGGTGCCGAGGAACTAGAATGCAAGCAGGGAATAGCTCAGTGCAGTACCCAGAGCCTGGGAGTCCCTGTAGCAGAGTCTCTGTCTGGGGTGTGGTCAGTGTTAATTGGACCCTGGTGTTTTTAATGAGGCCTTACTGCTCGGGAGTAGGTACTTCAGTGGTCAGGTGCTGTGTAACTGCACAAGCAGGTGCCTGTGCTTCTATACCAGACTGTTTCAGTAGAGCTGCTGTACAGCCAGCCCCCTCGCAGAAAACACTGCACACAGCACCCAAGTGTTATTTGCACAATCGCAGTTACTGATTGTAGTAGTTATCTCTCTCTTGTCGTTAACCCTTTGTTTGAACTCCAGCACGCCATCCTTCTCCTCGGTAACAAATACGAACTGTGTGGACCTGCCGGCCTGTTTCTTCCTGAAGCTGGAGCGGCCCATGCCCGTCTGCCTCTCCTTCATACAGAGACTGCACAGCTGCACCGGTGAGAGCGCCGCCCAGGGGCTGGGAGGGCTAACAGCGTGCACACACACATACACAGCGGGCAGGGGTAACAGCACAGTAGTTCGGGGTATCTTCACGATACGTATCACAATACAGTAAATTAAATGTTCAAATCACACGATTGTCTCGCTTGTGCAAGTGTTTGCAATAACACTGGTAAAGCACTTTTGGTCAGACAGCCTGTTTTGCTTTTGTTTCCTGTTTATTGTTTAAACTGTATTTTAATCCGGAATCCAGACACAGCTGATGCCTTAGAAGCCAATGGCTGTTATATTCAACCTGCCTGAAATACACCAACTTGTTACGATATTAAAACAGGATCTTGATGTCTGTACTCACTTGTTTGTTGCCTCGTTCTGATGGCTGCAGTGAACGCAGCATGTTGTAAGCATTGTGTCTGGACTTGGTGAATGCACCTCTGATTGTGTGCAGTGTAACGTGGGAAACAGCATGCTCCATGTCAGTGAAGTCCTGATCTGACCGCATGGAACACACACAGCTCTTATGATTACATGGTACTATTCAGTAAAAACAAGTTTAAATCTCAGTGAGCTGAAACCAGGGTTCCTGTATTCTGCTGGTGTTAATACAGCAACCATCTGCGCTTGCAAGCATTTGTATTCAGTAACATTGTTGTTATTAGTTTACTTATTACCATTCGTCTTGCGGTCCTTTAACATGTGATAAAATGTGTTTTTTCCCCCGGTACAGACCAACGTCATTGCACATGAATAACCATTAACACACGCTTTTAAAGGGAGAGGCAGCGTTTCTGAGTTACCAATATTAGTTGGTATATTAATATTTCGCATTGAGTTCAAGATCTGTTTCTGCAGCCTGACCAACCCCATCCAATTCTTTTTAAAGCAAAAAACGTATTGTTGGTATAATATTAAAAACTGTTTACAAATGCAAACCATTTGGAGTATGGAGTCCTGTAATTAATAATAATATAATAATAATAATAATATGCAACTTACATATGTAACCATATGCACATTTTGGAAACAACTTTTTTCAAAAGTTGAATCAAAACTACGTCTCCTAAATGCACATTCATTTTTTTGAAACAAATATCGTTATTTATATTGCGTTTTTTCTTGAGGAACCTAAGTTAGCCTACAATTTCACGCTTTTTCTTTGACATGGATGGTATAATAATAATAATAATAATAATAATAAAACTAAAATAAAAATGTGCACAGTTCTTGGAAACAAACTTTTTTCAAAAGTTCTGAATCAAAACAGTTCTCCTAAATGCACATTCTTTTTGAAACAAATATCGTTATTTTATATTGCGTTTTTTCTTGAGGAACACTAAGTGAGCCTACATGTTGTGGTTCACAAAAAACACTGGATTTTAAACCAGCCAGAGCAGATCGAATTTCACCGTCAGCCTGATGAGATTATCAATATTAATAACCCACCTCTGCTCAGCTTCTGTTTCGCTCAGTGATTAGTAGGTGAGGCTGCTGGGGGACATGCTAATAATAATATCTAATTATCACTGTAGACACAAACTAGTGCATGCTCAAATTTGTATTGGCAGATACAATTTTACATAAAAACAATGTTGATACCGGGTTCACTGTATCGATAATTATATCGTCATGTAAAATATCGCGGTTCAGCACGTGAGTCGATGAGTCAGCACACCTTGAGTTCAGGTACACTGTGCAAGACCTGGCTCTGTACTGGAAGGGATTAAGAGACACAAGCTTTCCTGCTGTCAGCAACTGTACGGATCATTTTGAAATGTTTCTGTCTTCCCCCTCTCAGGGATCCCTGTGTTTGACGCCCCCCCGTCCCTGGCCCCTCTGTATGAGCTCATCACTCAGAGCCAGCTGCAGGAGGAGGAGGGGGGGGGCATGCTTCCTCCACATGCACACACCATGCGCTTCTATGCTGTGAGTACCCACACGCACACACACAGAGACAGACGCACTGAGATACATATACACACCCATACAGACACACTGAGACACGTACACACACACACACACATACTGATACTGACACACCCATACGGACACAGACACACACACTGAGACACACACATACAATCTTGAGAGTTTTGTAACAGTATAAAAGCATTTTTGAAGGTTTCATTTGAATGTGTTTTCCATTGTTTTAAATGCTGCTTTTCTTTGGAATGTGTAGCAATGAATTTTTTAATTTTTTTTGTTGTTGTTGTTTTCGCTCTCAGTCGCTGCCTGGTCAGCAGCACTGCTACTTCCTGAACCGTGACGCCCCTGTGCACGAGGGCCGGAGCCTGCAGGGGGCGCTGCTGAGTAAGATCCCGTTCCGCCACCCCGCCCAGGTACCCGCGTTGCTGGACCTGCTGCGCCACCAGGCTGCCATAAACACGCTGATCGGGAGCTGCGTCAAGAGGACCCAGCTCAGGGAGGGTGAGTCACAGGGCTAGGGGGCTACAGGGGGCTACTGAGAACTAACGAGAATGATTGGGAACTGCATCACAAGGGAAAGTAAGGAAAACAAGAGCTACCCAGGGCACAGTGTAGTTTAGGGTTACCAGATTTCCACAGTGAAAAACTGGGGCGCTTTTTTCATCAGTTCATACAATCGATTTGATTACAATCGATTTATTACAATCGATGTGATACACATAATCAGAATGATTAAATAACTAATCAGGAAAATTGCTGCTTTATTTTTGAATGGCGCTAACACATGACTAATACATTTACTCTGCTGTTAACTTAAGACTATTTACAATTTTACTGGTTCTGACCGGGACAAAAAAGGAATGCTGAGAACTGGGATTGTCCCAGTTTTCCCGGGATGCCTGGTAACCCTAATGTAGTTCCCCCAAACAGTACAATATTTAGAAAAATACGTTTTTCCTAAAATACCCTAACGTTGCATGTGAAGTGAAAGCAGGTTCCACGCAGGCAGCTGCTTCTTGCTCAAATTCAGCCGTTTATATGAACAATTAACACAATTACAAAAACCTCTCTCTCTCTGTGCTACATTCCAGTCTCGCTCTCACTCGCTCACATTCTTGTTCTGTTCTTCATTCCACACTTAAATGAGAAAGTAAAGGAGGATGTAAAAACCCATTTAATTGTTTCACAGCCAAACCCTGTACATTAAACCTGATTATCCAAATTATTATTATTATTGTTGTTGTTGCAGTATTGTTATTAGTTTAGATCAGTCTGGTTTTACTGGTTGTAACACACTTACTGCTTTTAATCTACAATCATTCAAATTTCAAAGGTATACTGTATTAATAATACTACGATAACAACAGTAATGAAATCACTTTAATTTGTGCTGTTTTACTATAAAACAACAAAATTCGCTTTTAACCCCCCCCCCAAGAAAACGAGGGTGCAGCATTTAAATAAGTGACCTAGTTTTTATTAATGTTATGAGCAGTGACTAATGTTTGTCCAGCTTAATCTTTTTATTAGAACTTTATACTGATGTAATGTTGCACCCTCGTTTGTCCGTTTTCTACATTCTATAAACCCGTCAATTAAACTAAAAGGTCAGACCCTCCTGTTTAGAAACTGCAGGTGGATCTAAATCTAGTTTATTTTTTTTATTTTATTTGTGAATACAACGTATCTGATAATAAAACCGGGCACCTGCACTTTGTAATGAAGGCAGGCTGGCCGATAGTCTCTGAGCTGCCATAGTCTGAAACGACACAGGCTCTGTGGACAGGGATTGGTCAGAGTAACGTGCTGTATTGTATTTCACTGTGTTTGACTCCCTGGTTTGCTGTAATGTATTTCGCTGTGTTTCAGACACGCCAGGTCTGCTCCAGTTTGAGGTCTGTCCCCTCACTGACACCAGTTTCAGCGTCTCCTTCCAGCACCCCGTCAACGAGTCCCTGGTCTGCGGTGAGTGAAACAGCCGGCCCTCCCTCCCCACTCCCCCCAGCCTCCTGGTTTAACCCAACTTTTTAAAAGGCTTAAAACACAAGAAAACCTTTATTGTGACAACAGTCTGGAAGAAAACTTTGAATGTAAAGGTAGTCTGTAGATGCCCGATGCCATCGTCGCATCTCTCTGGCGGAGATCGCGTCACAAAAAACACCTCCTGAGAGCGGGCATCACACACTGATTGAAATCGCAGGAAGGGACGCAGTTTGTGATATTTTTTTTTCTGATGTTTGACTTGCCCTGGATGCATACAGTGCAGCAGCAATGAGGCAAATCAATGACAATACTATCTACATGGCAGCATGAAACCCATGACTGGAGACATGCATATATTCTCTCTATTAACACACACACACACACACACACACACACACACACACACACACAGGTAGTTCACTAGTTTGTAAATATCTGTGCCGATGTCTTTTGAAAACAAGCCTTGAGAGCCTCCATAAGCATTGTACTTTCTAACTATTAGACAAAATATTTACACAATACTTAAACTGCTGTTACAACCATGCTTAATTTATTAATAGCATTTTAATTAAATTATTCTTAATCACGTTTTTATTTACAATGTAGGGAACACACTGTGTCGAACAAATGCTTAGAATGAAAACATGCATTATGTTTTCCCTTCATTGTAAATGCTCTCTCCTCTCTGCTGCCCTCTAGTGGTGATGGACGTGGTGGACTCGCGGCAGGTCTGCTGTAAGCTGTACAAGGGCCTGTCTGACGCGCTGATCTGCACAGATGATTTCATCACCAAGGTGGTGCAGAGGTACATCTCCCACCCTGCCGCTTTCTCTAGCTGTCTGCCTCGATTGCTGCCACAGTTACAATTGTGTTTAAAAGTAAAAACGCTAATATACACTCCACCTCTCTCGCTCTCTCCTCCTCCTCTCTCCCCATCTTCCTCCTCCTTCATCCTCTCTTTCCTTCTCCCTCGCTCTCCTCCTCCCAGGTGCATGTCTATCCCGGTGACAATGAGAGCGATCCGTCGCAAGGCTGAGACTATCCAGGCTGACACACCGGCTCTGTCCCTCATCGCCGAGACTGTGGAAGACATGGTGAAGAAGAACCTGCCCCCTGCTGGCAGCCCGGGGTATGGCATGGGCACCGGCAGCGTAGGGGGAAACCCCCTGGGGACTCCCGGAGGAGGTGCGGGCGGCATGACCCCGACAGGAGGGGGGTGCATCAGCTCCTACCAGCCTGGCCCCATCAACACCCTGTTCGGGATGGGAATAGTGCACAAGGACAGGCCACCTGTGGCAGGGGGCGACCCCTCAAACATGGGGGTCTCCGGGTCTCAGCAGCAGCAGGGCGGGGACGACTTCAGCAAGGTGACCCAGAACCCCATTCTGACCAGCCTGCTTCAGATCACGGGCAGCGTGGGCCCCGGCTCCACTCCGCCCCCCGGCCCTAACGGCCCCCCCTCCTGCCAGCCCCAGCACACGCCCCCCACAGCCTCCTCCCCAGCCAGCAACACCAAGAATCACCCCATGCTGATGAACTTGCTAAAGGACAACCCGCCTCAAGACTTCAGCACTCTATACGGCTCCAGCCCCCTGGAGAGGCAGAACTCCTCCTCGCCCCGGACCGACCCCTCTGGGGGGCCGGGGGGCGGCGGGGGGGGGTCCTCCTCCTCCTCCTCAGGGGGCAAATCCAAGAAGAAACGCCCCCGTCCCTCGGATAGGCCGGGCGGGGGCGTGGGGGGGGCCAGGCAGCCCCAGACAGAGGAGGATTTCCACCGAGAGCTCTTCTCCATGGATGCTGACGCCTCCTCGCAGAACCTGTTCGACGTGAACTTACCGGGCGATGGGCTGGACACCCCCCACACCCTCACCCCGGCGCCCAGCCAGTGCGGAACGCCCCCCGCGGTAGCCCCCTATCACCACCAGTCCGGCCCTGGCTCAGCCCCTTCCTCCCACCCCCACTCCCACTCCCACCCGCATCCCCAGCACAGTGGCAGAATGGTGCGCCTCTCCAGCTCGGACAGCATTGGAGCCGACGTCACCGACATCCTGTCGGACATCGCTGAGCAGGCAGGCAAGCTGGCCGGCCACCAGCTGCACCTCCACCAGCAGCAGGGGGGTGGGCTGGGGCCCGATGACGGGGGTCTGGGAGCCCTGGGGAGCCTCGGTACCCCGATTCGCGACTCCTCCAGCTCGGGACAGGGCAGCACCCTGTTCGACCCGGATGTTTTCAACGCCGGCAGCAACGAGAACCCCTTCTCCACGGACCCCGCTGACCTGATCGCGGAGGCCAGCGCCACAGCAGGGGCCACGCCCAACAGCGACTCCTCGTCCAACAACTTCTTCCCCGATGCCGTGGACTTCAACCCTGAGCTGCTCACCAGCCAGGGCTTCCCCCCTTCTTACTTCGAAGACAGCAGCCCTAGTGCGGATGGGGACCTCGACCTGGTTAAGGGGTTCGGGGCCGGGGTCCCCCAGCAGCAATCCATCACCCCCGTACCCCAGAGCGGGAGCCAGGGACACCCCCACTCGCACCCCCACCACACCCCGGACTCGGGGCTCAAAGACCCCTTTGAGATGAATATATTCGGGGGCAGCGCGGGCGGGGGCAAGCCTCTGATGGGGGGTCCCCTGCCCAGCTCAGACATGGGGGAGCCCCATTCCTCTCACTCCACTCACGGAGGAGGCAACCAGAGCCCCCTGCTGGTGGGACTTGGAGGCGGTGGAGGGCCGATGGGGGGCAGCGACTATGGGAAGGGAGATTCCGCCAAGGCTGCCAAGCAGCTACAGCAGCAGCAGATGATGAGGGGGGGTAAAGAGGGGGCGGGCTCTGTCCCAGGAGGGCCGGGTATGGGATCTTCGGAAGGCAAGCAGGGCAAACGCAGCCGCACCCCTTCCAGCGACGGCAAGAGCAAAGAGAAGCCCCCCAAGCGCAAGAAACTGGACCCCGACGGCAAGTCTCCGTCCCACAGCTCGGGGGGGCGGCCCTTCACCCCCCCGTCCAGCGCAGCCCCGATTGGGGGGGGCTCCAAATCCCCGGGGAGCTCCACGGGTCGGTCCCAGACACCCCCTGCAGGGGGTGCAACACCTCCCATCCCCAAAATCACCATCCAGATCCCCAAGGGTACACTGAGCGGGGGCAAGACCTCCTCACACGGGGGCTACACCTCCAGCAGCTCTGCAGGGGGAGGCGGGGGCACGGGGGGAGGCAGCAAGAGCCACCATTCCCACTCCTCCTCCTCCTCATCTTCATCGAAGACCAAGGGCAGCAAGGGGGAGGGCACCATGGGCCAGGGCAGCTCGAAGCTGGGGGCAGGGGCAGGGGGGGCCTTAGGGGGACCCCTGGGGGTACAGTCCAAGACACAGGGCCTGGGAGGTGGAGGAGGGGGAAAGCCTGGCTCCTCTCCCATTTCCAAGCACGGGCTGAGCAGTGGAGCAGGAGGAGTAGGAGGAGGAGGCGGGAAGATGAAGCCGCAGGGGGGCAAACCTCCTGGGTCCCTCCTTAACCCTGGCCTGGGCAAGCCCAACATCTCACCGTCCCACTCCAGGGGCCCTGGTGGGGGTTCTGGCGGCTCGGAGAAGCTGTGCTCCCCGATGAAGCCGCAGCAGCTCCCCGGAACACCCCCCTCCTCGAAAGCCAAGTCCCCCATGGGCTCAGGGGGCTCGCACATGTCCGGAGGAGGGTCCAAATCTTTCTCGGGCGGGGGCGGAGGGATGGGGTCCCAGAAACAGCAAGGGGTGTCCTCGTCTAACCCCTCCTCTTCTTCCTCTAGCTCCTGCTCTTCCTCCGGCTCTTTTGCCGCCCAGTCACAATATGGGGGAGGAGGCGGGGGAGGGGGAGGGAATAACCCCAACGCCAAGGGCAAGTCTCCCAGCAGAAACAAGAAGCCGTCCCTCACTGCGGTGATCGACAAGCTGAAGCACGGAGTGGGGACCACCGGGGGGGGCCCGGAGGAAGGGGGCGAGGGAGGGGTTCACCCCGGCATGGGGTCCCAGCCCCAGCACAGCTCCAAACACCTGTCCGGGGGTCCCGGAGGGGGGGAGTACTCGTCCGGGAAGAGAGAGAAAGTAGACAAGGAGGGCAAGTCCAAGGTGTCCGTCTCCGGGGAGAAGAAGACCGCGGACTGCAAGGGGGGCAGCACCGGGGTGGCCAAGATCATCATTAGCAAGCCGGAGGGGGGCTCCCCCAGCATCAAGGCCAAGGTCACCCTGCAGAAGCCCGGGGTCGGGGGAGATGGCTCGGGGGACGGGCTGAGGGCACAGATATCGGGGTCCAAGGCGTATGGGTCCCCCCTCTTCAGCGGCTCCACCCCCAAGCACGAGCGCTGCTCCCCTAGCCACAGCAAGTCCCCCGGGTACACCCCACAGAACCCTGACAGCGAGAGCGAGTCCGGCAGCAGCTCTGTGGCAGGGAGGTCCCACCAGAACAGCCCGAGTTCCGAGGAGGAGCAGCTCTCCCTGCGGCCCCTGCAGCAGCAGCAGCAGCAGCAGCAGCAGCAGCAGCACGAGTTCACAGCCAGCAGCGACAAGCACAGGAAGCACAAGAAGAAGAAGCAGAGGGAGAGAGAGCGGGAGAAAGACAGAGAGAAGAAGAAGTCCTCCTCTTCCTCCTCCTCAGCCTCTCATGCCCTCAAGGCAGACGGCTGGTCCAAGTCTCCTCTTGTGGCCCCTGATTCGGCGCTGAGCCTTCTGGGGCCCGACCGCCAGGCCCGCCCCTCTCCCGGGTACCTGCGCAGCGAGGATGATGACCTCATGGACTCTGCGCTCACCGGGAATCTGGAGCCCTTCCTGAACAAGTAGCCGGGCCAGGACCGGGGGAGGGGGCTGTAAACAGTCCCGCAGCGGCCCGGCTGGGGCAGCTATCTCTGAAGGGACCTGATACAGTAACATTTAGAGCTGGTACGGTTCTGTCAACGTGGTCTAGCCATGAGCCGAAATCCGATGAATCAGCAACACGACGTTTTACCAGTTTATCCCTTTTTTGAGTTTGTTGAAACACCCCCCATATACTCCGTTGGTGCACTGAAGAAGCCACAAGCCGAAGCGCCTGTCTGCTTGTTTCTTAGTTTACTGAAAACATCTCTTTGCTGTAACGCAATCTCCCTCTGCTTTGAATAGTAAGATCTGTGCTGAGGATGTAAGCTAACAACAATCACTGAATGTAGATAGAGATTTAAGAGGGGCATGCATCAAGTTAGCATCTTAAAGTACTTGTTTTCTTGTTTTTTACCTTGTTATTTTTCTAGTATCACTTTGTACAGATCTCTTGCCTATGCAGCTTGGGAGCATTGCTGAGAAGTTGTGTTTGTGAATGCTTTGGTTCAAAGAGTCTGGCTTGCCCAGGCAGGCTTCATGCAGCTTCCTAATAAGGACTGAGTCATGGGGTTACATGGGAAATTCACACACACACACACACGTAGGCTCCAATATAAAGCTATCTAGCAGTGTGCCCAGCCATCTGCAAATTATCCTGCTGGGTATCAATGAATATGTAATTTGTGTTTTATAGTTTGTCGTGTTTTGTTTTTATATATACTGTATAACCCAGACTGTGGAGTTTTTAGTAGTTTCTGTTATTTTTTTAAACTCTTTTATTCTCTTTGCTGTAATGCTCAGTTGCTTTTGTAGCTGAGCTGATGGGTTTTTTGCAATGTTTAAAAACTACAACAACGCAAAAACGAACGGATGTTGTGATGCTTTTTAAATAAATGTTTCATTGACAAATTTCCTAGTTGCTGCTTTTTGTGTATTTTCGTAAAGCTCTGTTAGCAAGCACTAACTTCCAACTGCTGACCTTGAAAGCTGCAGATAAAATGTCAAGTGAAAACACGCCTGAGCAGCAGCTTCCTCTCTGTTCTGCCATGCTTGCCTTTCTGTTTGATTTAAAAGCTCTTTCTTTAAAGAGAGAGCCTCTCCCTTTCTCTGAGCTGTGCCCGCCTGTGTTTCAAGGGACAGTGTTGTGCTGAGTTTGCAGGGCAGGGGCTGTGTGGATAAACCTGCCATCTGTTGTACCTGCTGTTTGTAAGGAATATGAATCAGCAGAATAAAGGCTCATATACATTAATAAGGTGGAAGACAGCCAGTGTGGTGACACTAATGTGAGGCGTTTCATTAAGAAATGGAGTTTAACTCAATTTACAATTAATCAAATTAAAAATAAACTTAAATAAATACAGACCTGCACAGTGAAATGTACAGGACATCTCGCTTCTTCAGCTTTGAGCTTGGCAGCAGCTAGGCAATGACCCAGGGCATTTCAGCACAAATATCACAGGCACTGTTATGATCTGTTGGTGGTGTTTTAAACACTGCAGTTGCTGTGCAGTGATGGAAATAGCAAGCAGCTGATCAGCTCCAGATTCTATTAAAGGGGTAATGCAGGTTCTTGCCTCTTCTCGTTTCCCTGTAAATCAGCCCTCACTAAACCTCTCTACAGTAATACCGTCAGGGGGGCGTGGTCCTGTCTGGAATGCGCCGAGAGCTCTAAGAATGTTGGTGTTGAGCAGTGACATAGGGTTCTATTCTAGAGCTCTGTGAGCGGATGACTCCGCCTACAGTCCTGTGTGCAGCAAAGGGAGTTGAAAGCTTCAGGTGAGATCCTAATACCGCTGGAAATCGAAAATGAAAAAAATGTAATGTTTTACATTTCTAATATCACAACCAATGTGGTGTCGTTGTTTTACTCCATGGCTCGAACTTTTCCTGTCCAGTACTGATCCCCATTCCTCAGGGCTATAGCCCAGGCTCCTGCTCCTGGGTTCAGAGTGACCTCCCCTTTCCTCTGGCTGGACACTCTTGTCACACCCAGAGTCCATTCAGTTTTGTTTCCAACTTCAGTGTCCCAGCAGTGTTTCCCTGAGGTGAATTCCTCCCAGCCCAGCACGTTAACACAGCGATCAAACAGGAAGCTGTTGTCTCTCATTGCTAGATCCTCAGACTGAGCCCGGGTGCTGCTGTGTTGGGATCCAGAGAGGAAACGAGAGACAGAGTTAGAAATGAGAACGTCAACCTGCACACTACAGCAGGTAGTACACTAGGAGGCAGGAGTTACCTTTACGTATAAAGCATCATTTCAAGAAGTATTATTCAACGTCAAAGAATTTTAAAAAGCAGAGATGTGCCCATACCAAAATAACACAACAGCGTGTGAACCTGTTTAACCACAGAGTGTAAAAACCCAGCCCTGATTGGCTGAGACAGTGTATAGTACAGAAATACTGAAATAATGCCAGTCTGAAAGATCTGAGTAGAACCCTGGCTCCGGAATTCTGGTCAGTGAGAATTGTAACTGCTCCCAGAGTTCTATTACAGAGCTCTAGAATAGAACACTGTGACACTGCCCAGCACTAACATTCTCAGAGCTTTGGGAGCATTCCAAGACAATGGGCTGAATGCAGGACTTTCTTGACAAGGATTTCGTGGTGTGTTATTATTGATTGCGGAGAGCTGCATCTTGCTGCTTACACACATTCTCCATTGTGTATATATGTATATATTACAAAAGAGCATTAAAATGAGTCAGGACTATGTGGGAATGAGGAGGTAACTCTGAGCAGAGGCGACTCTCCCCTTCGTTTAGTATTTTGAATATTCCCTCCTTTCCATTTCCTTCAGCACCACTGGTTTCACTTGTAGAATGAGCGGCAAGCATTGGATCACAAGGACAATGTGGCTGGCAGTGGTTAAAGTGGGCGGGATACGCTCATATTCATTACAGTAAGAAAAAAATGGTAGAAATGACACACTGCTGCAAAACACCCTGCCCCGGACCTCTAGTTTCAAACAAAAATGTTTTTGACTTGCTATACAACGTGAGGAAGTATCTTCAATATCTAGACAAGAGTAATGAAACTCCCTCACAATTACCCTGATTGCTGGAAAACGCAACAGTATCTGGAATGCAAAGTGTAAGCAGTATAGTGTGTGTTCACATGTGGTTTACCTGACAGAATTATGCTTTTTCTGCTTTCATTCTCCTCTCTATTGTATAGAGTGTGTTTTCCCATTTGCTACCAATGCATAGTGACTGGAGAGATATTGATGTGTTAGGCCAGGCTAGGCACTCTCCATTCCACAATCGGATTGAGTCTGAAAGCGATGAGATTTCTCTTATCATTTTTTCAATCTTTCATGATTTTTCAGTTTTTGTTCTGCTTCCCCCTTCAGCGCAGCTATCCTGACCTTTCCTTCATCTCATAGAAACAGCTGAAATTCTACAAACTCCATTGTTATCTGAAGCTCTGTTAGCTGGGCTTGTGTCTATAACAAGGAAGAGAACGATAAACAATATTCCTGGTTTGAAACTCGTGTGAAAGCAGCTTCCAACAGCACAGCGTTAACCCTTCCCTTATGGAAAAAACATATTTGTAATATATGGTAGAAAAGTATGATCCTTGTATTTTTCATATATAGAAATTGGCCCCTTTTTTATATATTTAAAATATATGGGATATATTTAAAATATATAGTTAGCCTGTAATCCATATATTTATTTTATGAACAGTATAAGGATCATACTTTTCTAGCATATATTAAACGTTTGTTTCGTAAGGGTTGAACGCAGTATATTTGTGTGCGACCCACCCATTTGTTTTTTAATGGTTTGAAACTAAATCCATTTTTCCCACTTTATTAAAAATCAGACTTCAGAAACAAAGAGGAAGTTTGTAGCAAGCTCTGAACCACAGAATCATTACATTGTGTTCATAATATTAATACTGACGCTATTTAGTAAGTTCAATAAGCATTAAAGGGTTCATAAGGACCTGTTTCTTTTATTGTGTTACATGTTCCCATGTGTTGCTACAACTGTTTACATAAGCTGTGTGTATTGTTCTATTGTTTTTTTTTTTTACATTTTGACCACTTTTTTAAACTTTTAAATTGCATTCCCTGCCTCAAGATGGCTTCCCATGTACCCGCATGGACCGCTCAGAACTACATTTCCCATCATCCTCCTGCTCACATATGTAACTGAGAAGGATTTCCCCCAGGTGAGCAGGAGGGTGTTTCTCTGTGCTTGTTGATTATGCTTCGGATACCACACCTTGAAAATCGAGTGATGCCAGCGATTTCACTCAGTGGGTTTCCTTCTTTATGCAGGTCAAGGTTGTTATAATAGTAGAAAACACTAGTGGAGGCTTTGAGTACATTGCTGATGCTCACAATGCATCAGAGTAGAAACATGCAACATGTCTAAGACTTTGCACAGCAGTTTGTGTGTGTGTGTGTGTGTGTGTGTGTGTGTGTATATATATATATATATATATATTATATATATATATATATATATATATATATATATATATATATATATATATATATCTATACGTGGAAAAATCCATTATTTATAAAGCAACGTTGGGAAAAACTATGCAGGACCGTTTAGAGTTGGGACGTGGAGCAAGGTTGATGATGTTTTTGGCAAGCAGGAGAGATCACTAAAACACCAAAAAGCCAGAGACGCTCAGAAAACCAGGCCTTCAATAACATCTGTCATTGCGAAAGGTACAACGGAGATCAACAAAGTTACCAATGCAGAGGCGTTCATGTGTTGTGACTGGTTCAGCGAATCTGTAATAGGCATGTTCCCACACTCAAAAGTTGCAAAGTACCCTCCAGCAAAAAGTCCCACAAATAGTGAAAGAGCGTTTCTATTAGCATTTCAGCATCAGCATTGCATTTGAAATCCAGATTGATGTGCTCACGTACAGCAACAGTGTGTTCATTTCCAATAGGAGAGAGCTGACAATGAAATGGTTCTGACAGTTACCCATCAGTGTGTTAACTACGAGACAATATACTAAGTGTTAACTAAAGGGTCAAGCTTCCCCGTGTTTTATTCGTTGTTTTTTTTAAAGATCAAACTAATACAGAACTAAAAAATAACAAAATAGCTCTTAAACAATCTGCTGATTTACAGTTTTTGCAACCGTAATTGCTTTCTTTTTCTTTTAGAAAAAAAATACATTTTCAAAACTTCCATCTGAGAGAATTATTTGTCAGCCTGTTATAAACTGTATTTGTAGCATAATGAACTCGAGTCTCATCTGATAAACATGTCCTGTCAGGAGAACTTTTGAAACCAGACAACAAACACTTTCTACAGCAGCGTTGTAATAAAATGATTTACCTAATGGGAGGGGTGAGCTTGCACTGGTGAACACAAATGCTTTAATTTGCGACATAAGAAGAGGTGTACGGAAACAGCCATTGCAGGGGTAAGTAGATTTTATTAAATAAAACACAATCTCTACCAAGAATAGTGCGCGACGTATCAGACTGTGTGACTGACCTCTGTGTTGGCACTCCAGGAGGCTGTGGGATCAGTAATACCTTATTATCTGATCTCGAGTGTGTTCTGAAATTCTGTACAAGCTTAAATATAAGGCTGTATTTGGCACTGGGTCTGCACGCTGTAGCTGCACGTTGCTTAGATTTAAAAGTTACCTGTGTTGGTATTTTTCTTATCTTAAGATTTATTTAAAATATTGGAAATAATCACATAAAATGTTTCCGTAACAAACTGATTTTTAAGTTTGTATCTGCAATAAAACAACAGCTTTCAGGGGCCTATAATCAGTTTTAGATTCACAAATTACTATAAAGAATATAAAATGTTTTTTTTTTTTTTTTTTTTTTTTTTTTTTTCAAAACTAGTCGTTAAATAAACTAAACCGTTTCTCAGGCCATTCAATCAAGAAGTAATTCGTTATCATGTTTTAAACTATATAGCTAAGATCGTACATTCTCAGGCAACCAAACCGATGTCTTGTTTCAGGTCTTGCGATAGCAGTGACTCATTTCAACCACGGAAACCAAGCAAATACGTTGCGTCAAGCTAACACAGCAGTTAACTCATTGACAGCTGCAAGTGATGCACGCAGACACAGCACTAGCAACAACCAGGGAAAGGGAGGACAAACGCACACCCAGATACAAGTGAAGGGAATGTGTGTAATGTGTGTGTGTGTGTGTGTGTGTGGTATATATATATATATATATATACACTCATTGAAGTGTAAATCAAAATATAAGGGAATATTTAAAAGTAAATGTGAATATAATTATAACTGTAGCACCGTGTACAACCGCACAATGGCAGAGCGCTCATGGTGAAAACACAGCTACAATGAGGACACGGGGAAGCACTTCCCTGTAGTGATGAGCAGAGGTCATGGCTTGAAGATTGCTGAAGATTGGGCTGTTTGTGATATTTCATGCTATGGGGACAGTAAATTAAAACAGTGTGTTTATTTGACTCTCCTGGGTCGCTCTCCACTGTGTTTATTTAAGCATAATAACACGTGCTCTGACTTTTCTGCCTGGTACCTATTGTTCAGAACCTCGCTGGTTTCTATCAGGCCGTTGTTTAGATAAGATAGTGCTGATCGGAGTCTGTGACACCAAAAGTATTTTTAACACTGGGCCGACAACACTTTAACACTGCTCTCTTTACGCTGTATGCATCGTTTCTTTGTACATAATTCATTTAGCAGTAAAAAGATGGGCGGGAATACTAATGATGAAGGCCAGGTTTTCTAAAAGGGGGGGGGGGGGACACGAAGTGCATTCCTGGTAGCAGTCTGCACATAATAAAACAGAGTGGCTTGCTGCTGGGAATCAGATGTAATAGATTCCGTTATTAGAGCCACCAGTCCTGGAATAAGCATGAGAAGTCACCCAGAGGGGAACCAGTAATGACTGTCTCTCTAAGTCAATTGCTGAGGTATTTTTTTATCAACACAAAAGAAATATATCAGCAGCTATACTCTGCAGTGAAAGACCAGCAGGAAACTGTTAATTACAATATACTGCCAGACATTACATATTTCATTATTGGTAGATAGTATATTCCATTTTCAAACCTTGCAATCCACGACAGCTTCTGCCACTGGGCAGACACAGTGATTCGTGTGCTTTCTTGAAGTCACACAAGACAGATCACCTCTGTCATTTTTCATTATGCAGATTGCAGAGCACTCCGCCGGGTGCACTAAAGAAGGGATTCATCATATTCCCGAATATTCTTTCTATACCGTTACACAAGGTTGCAGCCTGACTTGCTCTCTGTTGTGGCGTATGTCAAAATCACAGAACCTTCAAATCTTTTCACTTTCATTTGCTGTTGTAATAGAAAATGAGAAAAAAAAGCCGCCATGCCTGTATTTCAAGTTGCAGATTCCTCAAGTGGGCTAGATTTTACTGAGTTTGCAGTGAACTCCTGCAGCGTTGTTGTGGTTTCATGAAGCAGACATATTAATGCCTGAATTTTCTTCAGTGGGTTACACAGTCTGTACTCTTAGCACTACCCTGCCACCTGGGGTTTATCTGGTTAAAGTGCTGCAGTTCTTTGATTAAACTGGAGTGGGTGTGCAGTGACACTAACCACACTTCCAGTAATACAGCATAATCTCCCATCGTTCCCCCTGCGTTCGTTGGTCAGGTATCTCCTCGGGTCACTGGTCCATACAGGTACACCTCTGGCACTGACCAGCTTTACACTGATCCACAGTATGGAGACACTCACTCCTGAAAGCGCTGTTCTGAATCGCTTCCGAGACTGGTTTTGTTTTCAGTGGAACTGGGGCAGTATTAACCTCTGGAGTGTGAGAGAGCCTTGTTGTTTTACAGGTTCTGGAAAATAACTGGTCAGATACAAACTGTACATGAAATCCACTCCCGTGTTTAATATATTTAAAATTTGCTGATTTCAAGTTCCTTATAAAATTGTAAAGTTAACTTGAAATCTCCAGACTGAGAACAATTAAAAAGTTCTAATTAAACGCATTATTAGTTCAACTATGGATTCACTTAAGTAACTGAGAACTCAGTTGGAATGAAAACCAGCAGACACGGGGATCCCCAGGACAAGGATTAGGAAGCCTTGTCTTAAAACAGCTGCAGCTCCATGCTTGTTTCTCCCGCAAATATGACGTCTCGGAGCGTGCACCGTACCTGTGTTCTGATTGGCGACGGCCGTTGTTAGGAGGAGGGGATGACGACCAAAGACGGAAGTCCTGAAGCGGAGATAAATAATACAAAAAGTTCAAAATAAACATTTACCCCCACGTTTTTAATCACCGGGGCAGGGGGGGTGGGGAATGGGGAGAGCTGCACACTCTAGTTTTGTGTTTCGACCCGACGTGCTGTCAGAACACAGGACCGAACACATCTGGGATATGTGGCACACATTTTATATAGCTGATTGGGCCGATGAAAACAACTCCGTCGTCTGAGCCAAAACAAACAAACAAACAGAAATTAATAAAAATACATGCTGTTGTGATAATGCTTTATTAAATGGCGGTTATTTTAATGCAAACATCCAGACTCATCCGATATTAGCTGTTATATTAATCAAGCCCGGCGAGTCTTTTTTTAACCAAAACTAAGCAGGCCTAAAAATAAATAAATAAATAAATATACAGACAAAATAACTTTATACAGCATTTAGGTGAATATATAAGCACCGAAATCACATCCAGGTGATGGAAAACTAAACTAATGTTTTAAAATAGTCTACCTATCTATCTTGTCTGTCTATAGCTAATGCTTGTTTACTATAGCGGTGTATCGTGGAATATAATTGTATTAATGAACTTTTATATAATAATAGGGACGGGTGCGGTGGTGGTCGCCTGGCCTTGGTGGAAACGGAGTATGAATGTCATTTATAAGAATATTGAATTAATTTCAAACTAATATCCACGGTCCTGAGTGTGTTTGAGTGCAGCAGGCTGGTGTGTGTGTGTGTGTGTGTATGTGTGTATGTGTTATTATCCGAAGGGGGACCCACACAACGAGCACACGTTAACATTTGCCTCCGTTTTGAACCCCGTATCCCCCCGGAATATCTCGGATATACCCCGGTCCAAGATGGGGAAGGAGGTAAACGGAGTGTCGCGGAGCCGGTTTGAGGTCGGTATTGATTCTTAATGATCAGAAATCTCAAATAAAAAAAAACAAAACAGCGTCTAGGTCCGATATGGGGCTGGTTGAAGTAGGAAGGAAGGCGGGGAGTGGGGATAACATCCAAACGAATGTGTGTGTTTTTTAAACTAACACAGTAGGGTTTTTACACCAAAATACTCACTCGGAATACGTAGTGTGTTAGCAAAATAAATGTAAGTGTAATGTCGTATAGATACTACAATACTATAGTAACATGTGTTTACAGTTAACAAAGTTAAACGCAATAATATTATTTTCCGGGGGCATGGCTTTTTGTATTTTATTTTGACTGGTTGGTTTTTGTTTAGTGTCATATTGTTAACGCAGTTTTGTTTACAATGTAATGAATTTCCCCCTTTCGAACTATTGCTCTCCGGAACAAAACAAAATACGCAACACTGTCTGTCCTGTGCGAACGACACTGTCCGGTCCAGCTTGTAATTAACACAGTAAAACAAACTGGGTGAAACAAAACCGAGCGAGTGGGCCCCTTTTTGCTTGTTTTACAGCAGATTCGCTGCATTTTCTGTATTTTCATTGCAATGCCGAGCTCCACGGCAGCGCTGTATGCGATCGATAATGGCTGCCGCCGAGGCGCCTGGGCCGCGCAGGTTGTTTGGGAGCACAGCTGACGGTGACAACGTCCATAAACTTGTCTTACGATCCGGGGTGATTTTCCTAGATGAAAATGAATGTCACGTATCATAATCACACCGGTTTTACACGTATAAAAAGAATACCATCACAACTCCACTGCCATGGTTTATATATTTTTTGTTGAGTACGTTTGTTTTTTGTTTCTTGGTTGTCAAACTTTTCATTGTTTTGGTTTCTTGTGAGGATGGCAGTCCCGTAACTCGTTAAAAAGCGGACGCCAGTACGTGTTGCTCTGTGTTATGGTGTGTGTGTGTGTGTGTGTTTGTCTGTGGTGGTTTTATGTTAATCTCAGAAGGCCTTTCTGGGATTTGCGGGTTTTATTTCTTTTTAACGGCGCAACAGCTGATAAGGTCAGGATCTAGGCCGTGCCTTCTGCTTAGACCGGGACAGCCGCATTACCACGAAAATAAACCCAATTTACCAACAGCGCGCTTCATTCCTGTCGGGTTTGGTTGCTAATAGCCATTGTTATTGCCCTTATTAAAACGTGTGACGTGTATTTTGGTAAATATACATTAAAAGCATTTTAAATACTATATTAGTTATCGGGAGTTTGGCATAGTCTGTGTTTTATACCGTGTTAACGAGCAATTGCTATTCGTGTTTTTAGGACAAGTCTGGACTTGTATTTTTTGTAACCCCTAAGTATTGTTGCATTAGAATAAGCATCTTTCTTACTTCCTAGCCATATGGAGTATATTTTAAGGGAGTGACCATTCCTCGCTAACGTTGAGAAAGTGCTCATGTTATTTGTGAGAAGGGAGGGGGAGCGGGCAGTGTATTGGTTTGTGTTACTGCCAGGTAACTAACTGCAGGCCTTAAAGACACAGGTGTCTAATTTGGTGTCGGGGCTGATTGCAGGGTGATAAGGGCCGGCTTGATTTTGCTGTTCTCTCCCTCGGTGTGGTGTTCAGTGTTGCTGGTTGTCATCCTCAGTGTGGTGTTCAGTGTTGCTGTTCTCTCTCTCTGTGTCATGTTCAGTGTTATATTCAGTGTTGCTGTTCTCTCCCTCGGTGTCGTGTTCAGTGTTGCTGTTCTCTCCCTCGGTGTCCTGTTCAGTGTTATATTCAGTGTTGCTGTTCTCTCCCTCGGTGTGGTGTTCAGTGTTATGTTCAGTGTTGCTGTTCTCTCTCTCGGTGTCGTGTTCAGTGTTATATTCAGTGTTGCTGTTCTCTCCCTCTGTGTTGTGTTCAGTGTTGCTGTTCTCTCCCTCGGTGTCATGTTCAGTGTTGCTGTTCTCTCCCTCCGTGTCGTGTTCAGTGTTGCTGTTCTCTCCCTCAGTGTCGTGTTCAGTGTTGCTGTTCTCTCCCTCTGTGTCGTGTTCAGTGTCGCTGTTCTCTCCCTCGGTGTCGTGTTCAGTGTTGCTGTTCTCTCCCTCGGTGTCGTGTTCAGTGTTGTCTTCAATGTTGCTGTTCTCTCCCTCGGTGTCACATTCAGTGTTGCTGTTCTCTCCCTCTGTGTCGCATTCAGTGTTGCTGTTCTCTCCCTCTGTGTCGCATTCAGTGTTGCTGTTCTCTCCCTCGGTGTCGCATTCAGTGTTGCTGTTCTCTCCCTCGGTGTCGCGTTCAGTGTTGCTTTTCTCTCCCTCGGTGTCGCGTTCAGTGTTGTTGTTCTCTCCCTTGGTGTCGCGTTCAGTGTTGCTTTTCTCTCCCTCGGTGCCGTGTTCAGTGTTATGTTCAGTGTTGCTGTTCTCTCTTTCAGTGTCGCGTTTAGTGTTGCTTTTCTTTTCCTCGGTGTCGCATTCAGTGTTGCTGTTCTCTCCCTCGGTGTCGTGTTCAGTGTTGCTGTTCTCTCCCTCTGTGTCGTGTTCAGTGTTGCTCTTCTCTCCCTCGGTGTCGTGTTCAGAGTTGCTGTTCTCTCCCTCGGTGTCGTGTTCTGTGTTGCTGATGTTGCTGTTCTCTCCCCTCTCAGATGTTCTCGAACAGTGACGAGGCCGTCATCAACAAAAAGCTGCCAAAAGAGCTACTGCTGCGGTAAGTGTGATACTCTGACACTAGGGGGCACCACACAAACTCACACAAACTTACACTAACACCCTCACACACACAAACTCACACCCTCACACACACAAACTCACACCCTCACACACACAAACTCACACCCTCACTAACTCAGTAACACAGCGGTTCTCAGTCTGTGGTCCGCACGTTCCCTTCAGGTGGTCCATGGAAAAGTTAAATAATTACAGAAAGGAAGCAGCAGCATAGTTTTATATAGATTCCATTGCAAACCCAAAATGTGAAATACTCAGGAAGGAAATAATACACGGAGAGTTTAAATACTCAGGAAGGAAATGATACATGGAGAATGTCTCCAAATAAATATATATATTTTTTTTTTTTTTTTTTTTTTTTTTTTTTTAATATATCCTTCCACCAGAAAAAATAGTCCGTCAAACAAGGTTCTATTTGTTGCAAGCATTAATCTGGAGTTTTTCATGTTTCCATTTATTGTAATTAATTAAATTGACGAAGCCCCTGTGCTGGTCTCAGTCTCTCCGTAAAGAGAGCCGGCATAACCCTCAGTGATAGCCTGTCAGTGACCAAGCATTTTAAAATGCCAACCATATATTTCTGTTGACAATGAAAAGATACTGAGAAGAAGGCAAAGACAAAGCTCACGATCCACGCATTTCTACCTCTGTCACAAAGCCAATCCAAACATACGTGATTGGCATTTTGAAATGCTTGGTCTCTAACAGGCTATCGCTGCGGGTTATGCCAGCTCTCTTTACTGAGGGATTGAGACCAGCACAGACGCTAACATAACTCGAGGTTCTCCCCAGGCCTTTTCAGGTGGGTGGGTCGTGGAAATGGTGTTTATTACAGCAACGAATTGGGTGGTTTGATGTGCATGCTCTGCTGGAAACACAGAAAAGATCGCAGTGGATCAGGGAGTAGATGGAGCAGTGTAGCCTGGGTATGAATTAGGGTGGGTTATTTTTCATTATTCCAAATCTTATTATTATTATTATTATTCAGATTATCTGTCGTATTATATATTTAAGGTAAGACTATTTTATTTTTCTGTTAAAAGTGCTCCCGGCTGTACAGAATTCCTAGGGAGAACCCCGCGGAGTACTCTCGAATTACGCACTGAAGCCTGGCAATCTCGTAACCGTTTACGTTTTGAAGACAAACTGTTTTAACAGTAGAACCGCTGGGTTTATGCTACCTAGAACCACCAGCGGTAGACATTTTGACGGGTACATTTTAAACAGCTTCGATATGAAAGTGAAACGCAAACTATCAGATACAACTCAAAAGATGTATTTATGAACATCATATCTAACATTTGCATAGCAGAAACGCCGTATTTAAATGAAAAAATATTGAAGTTAGCGCGTATAACATAAAAGAATTAAAACCTATCATAACATAAAATTTCAAAAGAAGGTATTGTGTTGCAAGCTGCAAACTGGTTACGTAGGCCTGCATACTGAATTGTAAAATCAAAACAATTATTTATATAAAATAGCATAAAGAAAATAACTCTGTTCATTCAAGGAGACTTCATAGTAGCCCCCATATTAGCCCAATCCACACCGATGTAGCGCTTCTCAACTTGTCGTGTGCATTTACCACACACTGCTCTTTCACACTGGGCACAGGTATCAGAAGTTTTATTTTTATTGCATTTAGTTACCTGGCATTGTTTGACCAGCAGGGTGAGTTTCATCTTGGCACAGCTGGGGTAGGGTCAACTGCCAGCCAAAACCTGATCCCAAATTTGATAGGTTTGTTTGTCCAGCGACACTGTGCTTTTGTTAGAAACAGCTGCTTGTCCGTGTAATGTTTTATGTTTAGCTTGAAGCAGGCAATTCTATTTTCAAAGAAGTCATTCCAAATTCCTGATGCCAAGGCAGATATATCTGTAGTTGCTCTCAAATCAAAACGCAAAAGTCTCTCTTGAAAAAGTCTTGTAATAGTAATATTATAAGACAGCAGACTGTATTTGCTCATGGAGACAGCCAGGGGACAGCTATCCAAGGAACTGATAGGATTACAGTAGATAATGGATAACACTTATCTATACTTCAAGAGCAATATTCTATTCAAATACATACTGCTGTAAACTCAGCACAGCGCTCGCACACACTCTTCTCTCTCACAGCGCTCACACACTCTTCTCTCTCACAGCGCTCACACACTCTCCTCTCTCACAGCGCTCACACACTCTCCTCTCTCACAGCGCTCACACACTCTCCTCTCTCACAGCGCTCACACACTCTCCTCTCTCACAGCGCTCACACACTCTCCTCTCTCACAGCGCTCACACACTCTCCTCTCTCACAGCGCTCACACACTCTCCTCTCTCACAGCGCTCACACACTCTCCTCTCTCACAGCGCTCCCACACTCTCCTCTCTCACAGCGCTCACACACTCTCCTCTCTCACAGCGCTCACACACTCTCCTCTCTCACAGCGCTCCCACACTCTCCTCTCTCACAGCGCTCCCACACTCTCCTCTCTCACAGCGCTCCCACACTCTCCTCTCTCACAGCGCTCCCACAGCTCTCCTCTCTCACAGCGCTCCCACACTCTCCTCTCTCACAGCGCTCACACACTCTCCTCTCTCACAGCGCTCACACACTCTCCTCTCTCACAGCGCTCACACACTCTCCTCTCTCACAGCGCTCCCACACTCTCCTCTCTCACAGCGCTCCCACACTCTCCTCTCTCACAGCGCTCACACACTCTCCTCTCTCACAGCGCTCCCACACTCTCCTCTCTCACAGCGCTCCCACACTCTCCTCTCTCACAGCGCTCCCACACTCTCCTCTCTCACAGCGCTCCCACACTCTCCTCTCTCACAGCGCTCCCACACTCTCCTCTCTCACAGCGCTCCCGCACTCTCCTCTCTCGCAGCGCTCCCGCACTCTCCTCTCTCGCAGCGCTCCCGCACTCTCCTCTCTCGCAGCGCTCCCGCACTCTCCTCTCTCGCAGCGCTCCCGCACTCTCCTCTCTCGCAGCGCTCCCGCACTCTCCTCTCTCGCAGCGCTCCCGCACTCTCCTCTCTCGCAGCGCTCCCGCACTCTCCTCTCTCGCAGCGCTCCCGCACTCTCCTCTCTCGCAGCGCTCCCGCACTCTCCTCTCTCGCAGCGCTCCCGCACTCTCCTCTCTCGCAGCGCTCCCGCACTCTCCTCTCTCGCAGCGCTCCCGCACTCTCCTCTCTCGCAGCGCTCACGCACTCTCCTCTCTCGCAGCGCTCACGCACTGCTGGTTTCCATTTCATTCAATCTCTGTTACTTCATTGAACCAGATATTGGCTTAATTAGTTCAGATTATCATGTGTTCCAGATCTTTAGCCACTGATGATGTAAAGACATCTATAAAACCTGCTGGATAGGGGCTGTCCAGGACCAGGGTTGGAGAGCCTTGCTCTAGGGTAACAGGAACTGGTCTCTGGGTTCTGCAGAGTTTAAAGTGCTGCTGTAATTAACAACACTGACAGGAGACTAAGAAACCACACACAAGACCTTCAGAGAGAGAGAGAGAAAGAGAGCAGGAGAGTGTGCTGTGTGTTCTGTCAGTGAGTACACCACACCATGCAGGGTATTTACAAAACATGGATTCAGTTTGCTCTCTTTAGAATTATAGAATGTTTTCAGCTCTCCTTTTTGCTTTTCCACTAAAATGAATGTTCTGTTTTGCATGCTTTTGTTCAGTTGATTTCGCTAATTACGTGATTTGGCTTTTTAGTTTCATAAGGTTTACCCAGCATGGTTTCCAGTCTGTTGATGTACACAGTGTGTGTGATGGAGCGCTCTGCTTTGTGTCTTCCCATACAGTATGTGTTTGTTATACAGTGTGCCTGTCTTTGTTTTCTCATGTGAGTAGATGCTGTTAAGCTGAGGGAACACAACGCCACTTTTTCAGGACCAGCGGCTTCAAACCTGGTTCCAGGAAACTGGGAGACCCTAGTCCGAGGTGGCTGTATCAAACCCCAAGTCTTCCCTGGTGTGCCGTGTCTCCTGAAGCCAAGTTCCAAGCCAGACAGTGGCTTCATGTTCCCTCAGCTTTACACTGCCCTTCAAATGAAAATAAAAACAACGATTGGGAATGCTGCATGGAATTGCTGCTGCTGCTTTGAAGCCAGAGTTTTTGACGATGCCTC
The DNA here is from genome assembly GCF_017654505.1 of Polyodon spathula. Classification (NCBI taxonomy): domain Eukaryota; kingdom Metazoa; phylum Chordata; class Actinopteri; order Acipenseriformes; family Polyodontidae; genus Polyodon; species Polyodon spathula. Next base: position 42,744,931 of record NC_054545.1, read on the forward strand.
GTTTGATCCCTGTCCCTCTGTCCCTCTCTCTCAGGATATTCTCCTTCCTGGATGTGGTGACTCTCTGCCGATGTGCCCAGGTCTCCAGGGTGAGTCTCAATCCTGCAGAATCAAACTCTCTCTCTCTCTCTCTCTGATCTGGGGAGGTTTCTTAGCTTAGCGCTTAATTGATTAAACGTGTTAAACATTTAGAATGGTGCCTTCAGGTATGCAGAGAGCAGCTATGCAGTGGGATGTGGGCAGCAGAGTAGGGTTATGCATTCAATATTTATTTGTGGTGCATCATTTATAAAGTGATTGCTCTTTAATATGTTAAAGTTTTAATTAAACACAATCTAACGTTGCCCCTGCTCCAAAACCAATAGCTTAACCCTGTGCTCTGTCTGCCTGTCTCTCTATCTGTCTCTCACAGGCCTGGAATGTACTGGCGCTGGACGGCAGTAACTGGCAACGGATCGATCTCTTCGACTTCCAGAGAGACATCGAGGTGAGCCTGGACCTGCCTGCCCTCACCACCTCTCTCTCTCTCTCTCTCTCTCTCTCTCTCCCCCTCGCGCCTCTATTTATCCCCTTGCTCCTGTCTCTCTCTCCACCTTGCTCCTCTCTCTCTTTTTCCCTCTCCTCCTCTGTCTTTCTCCTCTGTCCTCATTTAAGAGAAGCACTCACCAGGGCACCACGACTCTGAGCTCTTCAGACATGATGAATAAGATGAAAGTTATGTTCTGTCAGATTGAGCTTCAGTCTAACAGCCGTCTGTCTGTCTGTTTCAGGGGCGTGTCGTGGAGAACATCTCAAAACGCTGCGGGGGGTTCCTGAGGAAGCTGAGCCTGAGGGGATGCCTGGGGGTGGGGGACAGTGCGCTCAGGTGAGGGGTTGTCTGGGGGTGTCTCTGGGTAGGGGAGAGCACACTCAGGTGAGGGGGTGCCTGGGGGTGGGGGACAGATCTGGCTTTCTTCTGGAATACCATGACTCTGGTCTTGTCCAGGTTTACTGCCAGTGCTCAGTTCTGACAGTACTGCTCTAGCAGTGCCAGGCTCTGTGGGGGACAGCAGGACCAGGTCATCTGCACTGTGGGCAATGGATTCCTCAGTTGGCTTATTTTTGTCATTGTCCATCAAATAAACAGTTAACGTCATTCTTGAAATCAGGATTTAAAAGATTTGTTGCAGTAAGAACACAGAAATCGAATGATGGAACAACGGTCAAAGGTGCTTTGGACTGTTGATGTGATGGACAGCGACCCCTATGCCTTCTGCCAGTTCTGTTGTCAATTCAACGCTTGTCGTCTTTCAGTTCCTTAAGGATATTGTCATCCTTGTTTGGGTCTTCCAGTCCTGGGCTTGTCAGTTATAGATGATGTTTCTGTGTAAATATTGATAATGCTTCGGATACCACACCTTGAAAATCGAGTGATGCGAGCGATTTCACTCAATGTGTTTCCCTCTTTATGCAATCCGTTATATATATAGTCTATATATACTATATATATATATATATATATATATATATATATATATACATATATATAATATATTTGTGTTGTGTGTAGTTTTTATGCATGTGGTGGAAGTTTAGCTCATGATCTTGGAGCAGGGAAGCCACGTTGCCTCCATGGGAGCCCAAGCTGTTGGTACCCGTGTGCATGATGAGATACTTTGGGCTCCCAAGTTTCTGCTTTTTGACAGGATCGTTAGGGCTCTTTCTGTGGTGGGACAGTGCGGTTTGGTCACCTTCTGCCTGGGAACAGCCACCTCTGGTCCAGATATTTCGCATTGGAGTTTATCAGAATTACTGGCACATTGCTCACCTGCTTTCTCGGTCTCTCTTTTTTTCTCTCTCTTTTTCTGTCTCTCTGCAGGACGTTCTCTCAGAACTGCAGGAACATCGAGGTGCTGAATCTCAACGGCTGCACCAAGATCACAGACGCGTGAGTGTGACCCGGGGGGAGAAGCCCAGGGATGGGGAGAGGGTGGCTCTCATTTGAAATGTCAAAAACCCTGCCCTGTTTTCTTTACTGCTTTCTCTCTCCTCTCCTCCATCCACAGTACCTGCAGCAGTCTCAGTAAGTTCTGTCCCAAGCTGAAGCACCTGGACCTGGCCTCCTGCACCTCCATCACCAACCTGTCCCTCAAAGCGCTGAGGTGAGCCTCGTCGCTGTCTGTTTTGTGTTGCATTATGTTTTCTTGTTGTGTTATGCTTTGTTGATTATGTTTTCCTGTGTTGTCTGCAGTGAAGGGTGCCCCCTGCTAGAGCAGCTCAACATCTCTTGGTGTGATCAGGTGACCAAGGACGGGATCCAGGCTCTGGTGCGCTGCTGCCCTGCCTTGCACTGCCTGTTCTTGAAGGGCTGCACTCAGGTACCCTGCACCCTATACCCTACACACTACACACTGTACCCTACACCCTACACACTGTACACTGCACACTATACCCTACAAACTATACCCTACACACTGCACACTATACCCTACACCCTACACACTGCACACTATACACTACACACTATACCCTGCACACTATACCCTATACACTGCACACTGCACACTGTACACTACACACTATACACTGCACACTGCACCCTACACACGATACTCTACACCCTACAGTTTTTCTTGTTTAGTTTTTTGTTTAAACCCTAACCCACACATAAATAAGTGCCAAGTTTTCTTTTTTTCAGCTGGAAGATGAAGCTCTGAAACACATCGGCAATCACTGCCCAGAACTGCTCACCTTGAACCTTCAGACCTGCTCCGTGAGTACCTGGGAAACACGCTGACGCATTCACAGAGAAACACTCTGACGCATTCACAGGGACACTCGCTGACGCATTCACAGAGACACACGCTGACTCATTCACAGAGACACTCGCTGACGCATTCACAGAGAAACACGCTGACACATTCACAGAGCCGCACGCTGACGCATTCACAGAGACACACACAGGGACAGACAGACTCATTCACAGAGACACACGCTGACTCATTCACAGAGACACTCGCTGACGCATTCACAGAGAAACACGCTGACGCATTCACAGAGACACACGCTGACTCATTCACAGAGAAACACGCTGACGCATTCACAGAGACACACGCTGACTCATTCACAGAGACACACGCTGACGCATTCACAGAGAAACACGCTGACGCATTCACATAGAAACACGCTGACGCATTCACAGAGACGCACGCTGACGCATTCACAGAGACGCACGCTGACGCATTCACAGAGACGCACGCTGACGCATTCACAGAGACGCTCGCTGACGCATTCACAGAGAAACACGCTGACTCATTCACAGAGCCACTCGCTGACGCATTCACATAGAAACACGCTGACACATTCACAGAGCCGCACGCTGACGCATTCACAGAGACACACGCTGACGCATTCACATAGAAACACGCTGACGCATTCACAGAGCCGCACGCTGACTCATTCACAGAGAAACACGCTGACGCATTCACAGAGAAACACGCTGACGCATTCACAGAGAAACACGCTGACGCATTCACAGAGAAACACGCTGACGCATTCACATAGAAACACGCTGACGCATTCACAGAGACGCACGCTGACGCATTCACAGAGAAACACGCTGACGCATTCACATAGAAACACGCTGACGCATTCACAGAGACGCACGCTGACTCATTCACAGAGACGCACGCTGACGCATTCACAGAGACGCACGCTGACGCATTCACAGAGACGCACGCTGACTCATTCACAGAGAAACACGCTGACGCATTCACAGAGACGCACGCTGACGCATTCACAGAGACGCACGCTGACGCATTCACAGAGACACACGCTGACGCATTCACAGAGACACACGCTGACTCATTCACAGAGAAACACGCTGACGCATTCACAGAGAAACACGCTGACGCATTCACAGAGCCGCACGCTGACGCATTCACAGAGACGCACGCTGACGCATTCACAGAGACACACGCTGACGCATTCACAGAGACACACGCTGACGCATTCACAGAGAAACACGCTGACGCATTCACAGAGAAACACGCTGACGCATTCACAGAGACGCACGCTGACTCATTCACAGAGACGCACGCTGACGCATTCACAGAGACGCACGCTGACGCATTCACAGAGACGCACGCTGACGCATTCACAGAGACGCACGCTGACGCATTCACAGAGACGCACGCTGACGCATTCACATAGAAGCACGCTGACGCATTCACAGAGACACACGCTGACGCATTCACAGAGCCGCACGCTGACGCATTCACAGAGCCGCACGCTGACGCATTCACATAGAAACACGCTGACGCATTCACATAGAAGCACGCTGACGCATTCACAGAGACACACGCTGACGCATTCACAGAGAAGCACGCTGACGCATTCACAGAGCCGCACGCTGACGCATTCACATAGAAACACGCTGACGCATTCACAGAGCCGCACGCTGACGCATTCACAGAGAAGCACGCTGACTCATTCACAGAGAAGCGCGCTGACTCATTCACAGAGAAGCGCGCTGACTCATTCACAGAGAAGCGCGCTGACTCATTCACAGAGAAGCGCGCTGACTCATTCACAGAGAAGCGCGCGGACTCATTCACAGAGAAGCGCGCGGACTCATTCACAGAGAAGCGCGCGGACTCATTCACAGAGAAGCGCGCGGACTCATTCACAGAGCCGCGCGCGGACTCATTCACAGAGCCGCGCGCGGACTCATTCACAGAGCCGCGCGCGGACTCATTCACAGAGCCGCGCGCGGACTCATTCACAGAGCCGCGCGCGGACTCATTCACAGAGCCGCGCGCGGACTCATTCACAGAGCCACGCGCTGACTCATTCACAGAGACACACACATGGACAGACAGACTCATTCACAGAGAGACGGACTCGCAGACAGACAGATGAACTGAGAGAGACATTCCGAGAGACTCACAGGACTTTCAGACTCGCAGAGGTGCATTGGGTCGTACTGTCAAGGTGGGATGGAGTGGTTATTTGACAACACAAATGAAAATCAAATGAAATTTGGTAACATCAAATATTTCTTTTTAGAGACAAAGTTTTGTAACCTTAGCACTGCGGTAAATGCTTTGTGAATGAGGCTAGCTAGTCTCTCTCTCTCTCTCTCCCTCTCTCTCTGAGCAGCAGATCACAGACGAGGGTCTCCTCACTATCTGTCGAGGGTGCCCCCGGCTGCAGTCCCTGTGTGTGTCCGGCTGTGCCAACATCACTGATGCAAACCTCAACGCCCTCGGGCAGAACTGCCCGCGGCTCAGGTGAGGGGGTGGAGGGGCACACTGTATTTCTAGCCTAGTATTGCTGTGTGGTGTTCAGGTGCTCACTCCTCCCCCCCCCCCCCCCCCCCCCCCCCCCCCCCCCCCCCCCCCCCCCCCCCCCCCCCCCCCCCCTCTCTCTCTCTCTCTCTCTCTCTCTAGAATCCTGGAGGTGGCTCGCTGCTCGCAGCTCACTGACCTCGGCTTCACCTCTCTGGCCCGGGTGAGTGTCTGATTAGCACACATCACTGGAGCAACAGAAACAGAGCCTGTCTGTGTGCGTTTGCTGAGAGTTTCTCTCTTTGTCTCTGACAGAACTGTCATGAGCTGGAGAAGATGGACCTGGAGGAGTGTGTGCAGGTCACTGACCCTGATCCACAGCTGTAACCTTCTAACCCCCCCCCCCCCCCCCCCCCCCCCTCGAACCTGCCCCTCTCTACCCCCCTCTATTTAAATCTACTGTTGTTATTTTATATAGCTACAAATTCCATTGCAGCAAATAGAGACAGAGCATGTCCTTAAGAAAGTCTGGACAGCAGCAAGATCTTGTAATGGATTCTAAACTGTACTGGCAACCAGTAAAGAGATGCTAAGATTCTCTCACCCCTCTCTCTCTCTCTGTCTAACCCTCTCTCTCCACCCCTTTTCTAAACCCCTCTCTATCCCCCTCTCTTTACTGTCTCTCTCCCCCTCTCTAACCCCCTCTTTCTCCCTCTCTAACCCCCTCTCTCTCTTTCCCCCTCTCTCCTCAGATCACAGACAGCACCCTGATCCAGCTCTCGATATACTGTCCACGGCTGCAGGTCCTGGTGAGTCTGTGGTGGGGTTGCACTTCCTCGTGGTTGACATGGCAGCTCTAGCCATCTCTCCTCTCTGTCCTCACCCCTCCGTCCCTCCCTCTTTCCACAGTCCCTCTCTCACTGTGAGCTCATCACGGATGATGGGATCCGGCACATTGGCAGCGGCCCCTGTGCTCACGACCGTCTGGAGGTCATTGAGCTGGACAACTGCCCCCTGATCACAGACGCCTCTCTGGAGCATCTCAAGAGCTGCCACAGCCTGGAGAGGATAGAGCTGTACGACTGCCAGCAGATCACCAGAGCGGGGATCAAGAGACTCAGGGTACCTACACACACACACACACACACACTCCTTGTTTTTCTTTCTTACATTCTTTCCTTTTCTCTCAATCCCCCTTCCCCTCTAACTCACTCCTTTCTCTCGCTCTCACACTCCCCTTCCCCTCTCTCACTCCTCTCTCTCGCTCTCACACTCCCCCTCCCCTCTCACTCCTCTCTCTCGCTCTCACACTCCCTCTCTCTCGCTTTCTCTCACTCCTCTCTCTCTCTCACACTCCTCCCTCCCCTCCCCTCTCTCTCACTTCTCTCGCTCACACACTCCCCCTCCCCTCTCACTCCTCTCTCTCACACGTTTTCTCTGTCTCTCCTCTTGCTCTCACACTCCCCCTCCCCTCTCACTCCTCTCTCACACTCCCCCTCTCTCTCACAAGTTCAAATTTAAAAAATGCTTCATGATGTGGCAGTATATATAGTTTTGCCAAAACTTGTACATATAAACAAAATAGACAAACGTTAATGATAGTTAGACATATTATTTTCTTTATATAGTTACTTTATGAAGTTACTTTACAGTCTCTCTCTCTCTCTCTCTTTCAGACACACCTCCCCAATATCAAAGTCCACGCCTACTTTGCTCCAGTGACCCCGCCCCCCTCTGTGGGAGGAAGTCGTCAGAGGTTCTGCCGCTGCTGCATCCTGCTATGATGTCAGAGCAGCAACACTGACTTTATAATCAATATCTCGAAGTAATGTATAGCTGTGCAGGTCTGGACTTGGAAACCACCATTCCACAGATGCGTGTGTCTGTCTGTGTGTTTGTACGTGTGTCTGTGTCTCTGTGTGTCTGTGTCTCTCTGTCTGTATGTGTGTGTATACAGCATGTCGACTCCCTCATTGCGTTGACATTTGAGCCCATGCAGGTTTTACTGTGAGTTCACCTTGATGTAGCTTTTAAATAGGATTTGTATTTTTGTATTCAGTGTAGTTGTTTCATCATTACAGATACACTGTACATTCAGACATTGTATTCCCAAAGAATTCGTGCAGAGGGGGGAAAAGAAAGTATATTTGAAACCAGTATCTCAATATACAGCCCATCTGTGAAGCTGTAAAACATATTGAATACAAAACAATATTGCTGTGACTCGCCTGTAGTCGTCACAAGGTGAAGCTTCTAGTTAAACCAGTACTGGCTGAAACTGGGATGCACTGGGAGTGTGTCGTGTGGGAGCATGGCCATGATGGAAACGGTCTAGCAAGCTCTTCATATTCATATCCACGGCCCTAACCTCCACAGTACTTGTGAAAAATAGTATATTTTTTATGAGAGCGCAGATTTAATCAAAGAACAAAAAAAGATGGCCAAATTTTGCATGTTTCAATGATAGTTATATATATAACCCACCGCGCTATGTATGTAATAAGTGAGGTGCGCATGGTTTGAATGACTTGCTCCCTCAAGATAAGTCTATACATATCGTAATATGTGTATATGTGTCTGTGTGTGTGTGTGTGTGTGTGTGTGTGTGTGTGTGTGTGTGTGTGTGTTTCTGTGTTGTATGATGCCCCAGTCCCGCTGCAGTTCCAGCAGCACTGGCACAGATCTGGGTTCGACTCGCAGTTCCCAGTGCGTTCTCACTTTGCTGTGTGCATTCTTGTTAAGGACCAGGCCGAGCACAGCGATGAAGAGGTAGACGCTGGGACTGGGTGCTCCTCTCAGGACTGAGTTAATTGTCGCTGGCACACAGACACACACGCAGGCGTGGGTCAGCATGTCATACACACGCAAACACGTTTGTGGATTCAAAAGCGGGTGCAGAGAGAGCCCAGAAGCCTAGCCTCAGTGCACTTTGGGAGAAGGGGTGCCCCTTGACATTGGAACCCCGACAGACAGACAGACAGACAGACTGGGGAGGAAAGTGAGTGGTCTTTGCATTTTAGACAGATAAACTGATAATAGTTCAGGGGTCACGGAGCACCCAGTTTTCTTGGAAGGCCAGAGGTCGTGGAGTTTGGACTGAGCATGCCCAGTACTGACCCTGAGGAGGTCAGTGGAGTTCAAAGATTCTCGCTCGCTCGCTGCTGCACTCACACCCCTCCCTGGAGCTGCAGAGCACAGACTCCTGTGTCAGGCTTGAATACCCACCTTAACACTGTCTTTCAGTCCAGCCTCTTCAGCTCTCTGTGAGAAACTGCACTCCTGGGGCTGCCATCTTCGCTCAGAGTCCTCTGTGGTTTATACAGGAGACTGGTTCTGTGCAGAGCCACAATGGTCGCAGTTTCACATCCTGCACTCTGACCGACAAGCAGAGCTGCTCTCATTCAGAGAGCTGGGCCAGGCTTCTTGAATGAATAATATAGGTCCTATCACTCTGTGTGCTTCCACAGTCAAACCCAGACTGTTTCAGTGTCCGGGGTTTAGAGGAGGAACAGAAGTACTACAGATTTCCTTCTTGTTTCGTTCCTTAATTGAGCTGCAATTTGACTGCAGTGGACTTGTAGTGTGGTGTCAAGAACAATGGACTTGAGTCTAAGAAGTGTAAGAAGTAGCAGAAAGAGTACGCTGCCGAGAGGCACAAGAATGGGGTAAAAAACGCCTCCTTCATAATTAATTGAGAGGTTTGTGGGTGTGACTGTGTGAGGCCACCAGAGGGCGCTATTAACTAAGACAATTCAAATCCACAGTGAAGGCGGGGCCTCTATATTTTTGTTTTATGTTGTATTTCGGGTGCTGACAGAACCGACTCCCAGATTAGGCCACAGTACACCCCCTGCTGAACCCCAATAGTATAGGCATATTTGTGATCGAAGAGAGCGGCTGTCTCAAATACTGTAGCGGGGATAAATCAATAGTAATATTTTCCATTCTCACACTGACCCCCGAAATGAAGTTGATCTAATTCTCATTTGGTTTACCAGTGAACACTGATTGTTGACAAATCCAGTCTAATAAAGGCAGTGCACCGGTGATCTCTGCCACCCTGGAGGCAAGGAGGTTGTGAAACTGATGCCATACAGCAGCCAGAACCGAGGTGGCTGGCACAGGGAATGCAGTTCATTGTTGTCTGCTGTAGTAGAGCCCTTTTCTCACTGTAAAAGGAAATCAGCACAGCCACACTCAATCAAGGAATCCAGACTGGAATAATGATAATGATAATGATAATGAATGGGGGACACAACCAGCCGTGTTTCCAAAGGGTTATTCCAGTCTTGAATTATTTCAAGTGCTCTAAGCACTCGTGATCTGATTTCGGAATAGCTGCCTGATCTTTTTTTCTTATTTCAGAAAATAGGAGTTAATTTAAAGAAGAGGGAAAACGCTTTGAGAATAAGGTCCAATGATCAGTTTTGAGGGAAAATTAACTTTAGGTGCAATGTGATTCAGTCTCACTACTGCCCCCTTTCGGGTCAGAAGGAGTGTTGCAGCCTGGTTCACTTCATACTAGAACTCTGGGGGCTGAGAATGAGCGCGATGCAAAGGTCGATGACATTATTATTATTGTAAATGTTTTTTTTTTTGTTTGTTTTTTTACACTTACAATTATTATTTATAACGTATTAGATATAAGAACATTCTAAAATATTTAACTGTATTATTATTGTTATTATTATGAAGATCATTGTTTTACTTTTCGTAATTATTTTGTTTTTCTGAAAAATGAAATTAAGTGAAATGACCCCGAGTTTTGTGGTGCAGGATTCAGTTTGAGTTGCAGAGAGAGAGATCGAGGGAGCGGAGTGTGTTGAGCCTGGAACAAAGAGGGAGAGAGGGAGGGAGGGACACAGGACGATGACAAGTCTTTAAAATCTTAAAAGACAGAGTTTAACCAGGACCAATGCTTTAAGCACAGCACAGAAACCAGGAGCAGAGGACACAGCTGGAAGTGGAGATAGAGCACGGACTATCCGGATGTCCTGAGGAGATAGAAGACAAGTGCTGACCTCTGGAAGGAGAGTTCATGCGTTGTGTAAAGGAAGTGGGGGACACTTGGACCGGTAGGAACGTTCTGGGGGGTTACCGAGTCATGTTGAGTCTGAATCACTGGGATCCTTTAAGACCCGACTAGACACAGTTCTGAGATCAATCAGCTGCTCGGAACCGATGAGCTCTGATGGGAGATGTTCTTAGAGAGGAAAGTCTAATCTGCCCAGCAGGTGGCGCAGCAGTCTGATACACAAACAACGAAGACCAATCCGGTACGGGGTGAAGGAGTTGTATAACAGCGTCACATTTTGGCCAGTTTTAAGACCCCCCTCCCCCCTTTGTCATGACAGAATTGCCCCCCCAGTTATTACACCATTCATCTCCCCTTCACCTTAAATCACACATTCTCGAATTCTGTTATACATTAACTGTGATACAAATATTTCGGTCACAGCTAATCTACTGAACATTATCAGACGTAATATCGCTAATTCGGGGCCAATCAGGGCCTGTTTCTACTATCCCGACCCAGAAGAGTTTGGGAACCTGCAAGGGGTCTAGTTTGTTTACCCGTGCCTGCAACCACTAAGTAGGTAGGCGTGTCCCAGCTCTGTTAGCAGCGACTCTTTGTTAATTGCCTGTTATTTCGTTACTGGAGGAGGCTGGAATCTCATAAGAGCTATTTTGGTTTGAATCTATTTATATGAAATTAAATTTGAGCCGCGCTGGAGTGCGGACGCGCGCTGTTTACAGGCGGAGAGCAGAGAGCTGAGCGCTGCTGCTATATTTAGTCCCACTCCTCCCCCGTCACAGTTGAGCTGTAGCGCGCACAAAGCTTTATTTTTGCATCTAGAAAATGATTTTAGTTAAATCTGGTTGGTTGTCAATGCACCGGACCAGGCCGTCACTTTTTTCTGGAGGCCTTGATTCCTATGAGGGAGCGAGGTGGTGCAGTGAGATGTAAATACACACACACACACACACACACACACGTTTGTTTCTGGGGATTTTTGCATTGACTCATACAGTGTTGATTTCCTGTTCACTACAGGGGCCCGGGGGTCAAAACGGTAATGAAAATTACAGGAGCTGAAAGAAGAACTTGTGCATTGAGAGTTTGCTTTTGGAGCGACACTTTATGTTTGAAATGTGTTGAGACATTACAAAGACGTGCCCTGTATCCTTGTCCTCAGTTAGGTTTGGGCAGGTTTTCCTGCCCTGTGGGGACTATAAAGGAACTCTCACACTGGCACACAATTGCACAAACACACACTCGCACAAACTCACACTGAAAATCAGTTTCAGTTTCAGGGCTCTGTCTGATGATCAGGTCAAGAGCAGGGAAGAAAGAAGGGAAAATGAACTGATATTCTTATTTTCTTATTAAACTCTGTGTTTAATCCCTCTCTGCTCACAGTGTCACAGAATCAGGGAGGGAGCTGCTTCTGTCTGGTCTCCCACTGATAAGCAGATTTATAAAATCCCTTTACAAGAGAGAGGAAGAGGAAAGAGCTATATGGAGGATGGGAGGTTGCATTGCTCGAGCTACCCTATCGGGTGCACTCGAGGGGCGGATCAGGGGCCTGCCATGCTCCCCTGGGGAGTCAGCACTAATTCCATTCTAATCTGCTTTAAGAGGGTTGATTTGCACCCAGTTTCCTGCCCTTGATTACTTCAGTGAAGTCTCAAGATTACATTATTAAAAACTCGACCGCGCCCAGCCCTCCATCGTCTTGCTTCTTCCAGACTCGCTGGATCCTCTGTTGAAAACACAGAGCAGCACAGCGAGTCTCTGAGCGGAGATACGGAACACCTGAAAAATACCTAACTGCCCCGAATAACTGCCCCCTACTGCTGAGTCCCTCCAGCAACGCGACTGTGTGTCACTGGCTCAGGAAACAAACAGCACAGTCCTGTCTTTAATCAGCCACAGACAGGCTGGGTTTACTGCGGGATACTTTTATAAACGTGCCTTTTAATATGCTTTATCATACCTCTCTCCTCTTTACAATGCTTCCCTGTTCTTTACCAGACCTCTCTGTGCTTTACAATGATTCCCTATGCTTTACCATACCTCTCTGTGCTTTACAATGCTTGCCTATGCTTTACCATACCTCTCTGTGTTTTACAATGATTCCCTATGCTTTACCATACCTCTCTGTGCTTTACAATGCTTGCCTATGCTTTACCATACCTCTCTGTGCTTTACAATGCTTGCCTATGCTTTACCAGACCTCTCTCTGCTTTACAATGCTTGCCTGTGGTTTACCAGACTGGGAAACTTTTATAACAGTCTACAGGGCACCCAGTGCTTACCCCAATACAACACAGTGCTTACCCCAGTATAACACAGCGCTTACCCCAGTATAACACAGCGCTTACCTCAGTAGAACACAGCGCTTACCCCAGTATAACACAGCGCTTACCCCAGTATAACACAGCGCTTACCCCAGTATAACACAGCGCTTACCCCAGTATAACACAGCGCTTACCCCAGTATAACACAGCGCTTAACCCCAGTATAACACAGCGCTTACCCCAGTATAACACAGCGCTTACCCCAGTATAACACAGCGCTTACCTCAGTAGAACACAGCGCTTACCCCAGTATAACACAGCGCTTACCCCAGTATAACACAACACCTCTCTGTGCGAGTCGGTGCTGCATGGACCTGCTCAGGTTTTTATGCTGGCAGCCCCTCCAGACCCTCTTCCTCTCTAGTCCTTTATTTTGTTCCTGGAGAGCTGTCCCTCAGTATACCCTTCTGTGCCCCTAATACAAATTCAGAAAGAAAACAAGAACAGGAACATCTTCCATTCGGAGATGCACATTAAATAATGTGCTAAAAATTAATAATACAAGAATGACTGTCCTATAATTATTCTATGAACATCCCCTGATTATCCTGACAAGAGCTGTTGATGTTCTGAGCTCTCTTTTTCCCTCCCTCCCTCCCTCTCTCTGTCCCTCTCTCTTTCTCTCTCTCCCTCTCTTGTAAAGGAACACTCGTCACAATGTTTGGTTCTGCTTCCTCCTCCTGCTTTGTGGTTGTGTCATTCTGCAGCAGCTTGTGTTCCTGTGTTCTTCTGTTCCTGTGTTCCTGTGTTCTTCTGTTCTTCTGTTCCTGTGTTCCCGTTTCTTGTGTTGCTGTGTTCTTGTGTTCTCGTGTTCCCCTGTTCCCGTTCCTGTGTTCTTGTGTTCCTGTGTTCTTGTGTTCCCCTGTTCCCATTTTCTTGTGTTCCCGTGTTCCCATGTTCCTGTGTTCTTGTGTTCCTGTGTTCCTCTGTTCCTGTGTTCCCATTCCCATTTTCTTGTGTTCCCATGTTCCCATGTTCCTGTTTTCTTGTGTTCCTGTGTTCCTCTGTTCGTGTGTTCCCATTCCCATTTTCTTGTGTTCCCATGTTCCTGTGTTCTTGTGTTCCTGTGTTCCCCTGTTCCTGTGTTCCCATGTTCTTGTGTTCCTGTGTGCTTGTGTTCCCATGTTCCCGTGTTGTGCTCTTTGTAATGCTTGCAGGGTTCTCTTGCACTGACAGCCATCAGACCAGAGATTGAGAGGCACTGTGTAGTTACACTGGAAACACAAACACTCACACTGAGACACACCCTGAGACACATACACAAAAGCACTCACCCACTGAGACACACACTCAGATATACACGAAATGCACTCACCCCGAGACACACACGCAAATGCACTCACCCACTGAGACATATACTGAGACAGACGCTGAGGAGAGCAGACCACAGCAATGAAAACGAATATATAGGACAGTACAGACATGGTCCCTTCTCGTCTGTGTGTGAAGTGCAATGGATTGCCAGAGTGTGCATTGCTTCACTGGTGTTGCTGCTGCAGTCCCATTCTATCAGCGGCAGCCTCCCATTGTAGCTGCCCTTGTGCTGCCATAGCCCCTTGCTAATGAACCGTTGCATTGCCTCTGTCTGTCTGCGCTGCCACTGAAGATCACGAGGTAATGATATGCACACACACACACACAGGCAGCTGTACTGCTGTCTCTAGAAACACTGCATTGACTCCACTCTTATCAAAATTCTCGATTCATTCAGGCTCGGAGTGTCTCAGAGCGGGACTGCGGTAAAAATCATTAATTGAAATTAAATCTAGGGTCCATGTGACAAAGTTTTATGTTTGTGTACAAACACTGATACCCCCCCCCCCCCTCCCCACACACACACACAGTGAGTCACACAGTGAGTGTCACACACACACACAGTGAGACACACGCACACACAGACAGACGCAGGCGGTGAGTTTATAAATGTCAGCTCTGTTTCTCAGTGCCCCTGGGAGCTTGTTATTCTCCTGAGTGATTTCAGAGCTCAGCAGAATTTACACAGCAGCCCTGCTGCAGCTGTGTGAGGAGTAGCTTTAACAATCCTTACTCCTTACAGAGGCACAATCACACACAGACACTGACACTGCATACTCACAATCACACACAGACACTGACACTGCACACTCACAGTCACACACAGACTCTGACACTGCACACTCACAATCACACACAGACACTGACACTGCACACTCACAATCACACACAGACACTGACACTGCACACTCACAATCACACACAGACACTGACACTGCACACTCACAATCACACAAAGACACTGACACTGCACACTCACAATCACACAGACACTGACACTGCACACTCACAATCACACACTGACACTGACACTGCACGCTCACAATCACACACTGACACTGACACTGCACACTCACAATCACACACTGACACTGACACTGCACACTCACAATCACACACTGACACTGACACTGCACACTCACAATCACACACAGACACTGACACTGCACACTCACAATCACACACAGACACTGACACTGCACACTCACAATCACACACAGACACTGACACTGCACACTCACAATCACACACAGACACTGACACTGCACACTCACAATCACACACACAAAGACACTGACACTGCACACTCACAATCACACACAGACACTGACACTGCACACTCACAATCACACACACACTGCACACTGACACTGCACACTCACAATCACACACTGACACTGACACTGCACACTCACAATCACACACAGACACTGACACTGCACACTCACAATCACACACTGACACTGACACTGCACACTCACAATCACACACTGACACTGACACTGCACACTCACAATCACACACAGACACTGACACTGCACACTCACAATCACACACAGACACTGACACTGCACACTCACAATCACACACTGACACTGACACTGCACACTCACAATCACACACAGACACTGACACTGCACACTCACAATCACACACTGACACTGACACTGCACACTCACAATCACACACAGACACTGACACTGCACACTCACAATCACACACAGACACTGACACTGCACACTCACAATCACACACAGACACTGACACTGCACACTCACAATCACACACAGACACTGACACTGCACACTCACAATCACACACAGACACTGACACTGCACACTCACAATCACACACAGACACTGACACTGCACACTCACAATCACACACAGACACTGACACTGCACACTCACAATCACACACAGACACTGACACTGCACACTCACAATCACACACAGACACTGACACTGCACACTCACAATCACACACAGACACTGACACTGCACACTCACAATCACACACAGACACTGACACTGCACACTCACAATCACACACAGACACTGACACTGCACACTCACAATCACACACAGACACTGACACTGCACACTCACAATCACACACAGACACTGACACTGCACACTCACAATCACACACAGACACTGACACTGCACACTCACAATCACACACAGACACTGACACTGCACACTCACAATCACACACAGACACTGACACTGCACACTCACAATCACACACAGACACTGACACTGCACACTCACAATCACACACAGACACTGACACTGCACACTCACAATCACACACACACAGACACTGACACTGCACACTCACAATCACACACAGACACTGACACTGCACACTCACAATCACACACAGACACTGACACTGCACACTCACAATCACACACAGACACTGACACTGCACACTCACAATCACACACAGACACTGCACACTCACAATCACACACACAGACTGCACACTCACAATCACACACAGACACTGCACACTCACAATCACACACAGACACTGCACACTCACAATCACACACAGAGACACACACTACACACTGACACACACTCACAATCACACACAGACACTGACACTGCACACTCACAATCACACACTGACACTGACACTGCACACTCACAATCACACACAGACACTGACACTGCACACTCACAATCACACACAGACACTGACACTGCACACTCACAATCACACACAGACACTGACACTGCACACTCACAATCACACACAGACACTGACACTGCACACTCACAATCACACACAGACACTGACACTGCACACTCACAATCACACACAGACACTGACACTGCACACTCACAATCACACAC
Organism: Polyodon spathula; assembly: GCF_017654505.1. Lineage (NCBI taxonomy): Eukaryota > Metazoa > Chordata > Actinopteri > Acipenseriformes > Polyodontidae > Polyodon > Polyodon spathula. Next base: position 42,761,741 of record NC_054545.1, read on the forward strand.
AGACACTGACACTGCACACTCACAATCACACACTGGCACTGACACTGCACACTCACAATCACACACTGACACTGACACTGCACACTCACAATCACACACAGACACTGACACTGCACACTCACAATCACACACTGACACTGACACTGCACACTCACAATCACACACAGACACTGACACTGCACACTCACAATCACACACAGACACTGACACTGCACACTCACAATCACACACAGACACTGACACTGCACACTCACAATCACACACAGACACTGACACTGCACACTCACAATCACACACAGACACTGACACTGCACACTCACAATCACACACAGACACTGACACTGCACACTCACAATCACACACTGACACTGACACTGCACACTCACAATCACACACAGACACTGACACTGCACACTCACAATCACACACAGACACTGACACTGCACACTCACAATCACACACAGACACTGACACTGCACACTCACAATCACACACAGACACTGACACTGCACACTCACAATCACACACAGACACTGACACTGCACACTCACAATCACACACTGACACTGACACTGCACACTCACAATCACACACAGACACTGACACTGCACACTCACAATCACACACAGACACTGACACTGCACACTCACAATCACACACAGACACTGACACTGCACACTCACAATCACACACTGACACTGACACTGCACACTCACAATCACACACAGACACTGACACTGCACACTCACAGTCACACACAGACACTGACACTGCACACTCACAATCACACACTGACACTGACACTGCACACTCACAATCACACACAGACACTGACACTGCACACTCACAATCACACACAGACACTGACACTGCACACTCACAATCACACACAGACACTGACACTGCACACTCACAGTCACACACAGACACTGACACTGCACACTCACAGTCACACACAGACACTGACACTGCACACTCACAGTCACACACAGACACTGACACTGCACACTCACAATCACACACTGACACTGACACTGCACACTCACAATCACACACTGACACTGACACTGCACACTCACAGTCACACACAGACACTGACACTGCACACTCACAATCACACACAGACACTGACACTGCACACTCACAATCACACACAGACACTGACACTGCACACTCACAATCACACACAGACACTGCACACTCACAATCACACACAGACACTGACACTGCACACTCACAATCACACACTGACACTGACACTGCACACTCACAATCACACACAGACACTGACACTGCACACTCACAATCACACACAGACACTGACACTGCACACTCACAATCACACACAGACACTGACACTGCACACTCACAATCACACACAGACACTGACACTGCACACTCACAATCACACACAGACACTGACACTGCACACTCACAATCACACACAGACACTGACACTGCACACTCACAATCACACACTGACACTGACACTGCACACTCACAATCACACACAGACACTGACACTGCACACTCACAATCACACACAGACACTGACACTGCACACTCACAATCACACACAGACACTGACACTGCACACTCACAATCACACACTGACACTGACACTGCACACTCACAATCACACACAGACACTGACACTGCACACTCACAATCACACACTGACACTGACACTGCACACTCACAATCACACACTGACACTGACACTGCACACTCACAATCACACACAGACACTGACACTGCACACTCACAATCACACACAGACACTGACACTGCACACTCACAATCACACACAGACACTGACACTGCACACTCACAATCACACACAGACACTGACACTGCACACTCACAATCACACACAGACACTGACACTGCACACTCACAATCACACACAGACACTGACACTGCACACTCACAGTCACACACAGACACTGACACTGCACACTCACAATCACACACAGACACTGACACTGCACACTCACAATCACACACAGACACTGACACTGCACACTCACAATCACACACAGACACTGACACTGCACACTCACAATCACACACTGACACTGACACTGCACACTCACAATCACACACAGACACTGACACTGCACACTCACAATCACACACAGACACTGACACTGCACACTCACAATCACACACTGACACTGACACTGCACACTCACAATCACACACTGACACTGACACTGCACACTCACAATCACACACTGACACTGACACTGCACGCTCACAATCACACACAGACACTGACACTGCACGCTCACAATCACACACAGACACTGACACTGCACGCTCACAATCACACACAGACACTGACACTGCACGCTCACAATCACACACTGACACTGACACTGCACGCTCACAATCACGCACAGACACTGACACTGCACGCTCACAATCACGCACAGACACTGACACTGCACGCTCACAATCACGCACAGACACTGACACTGCACACTCACAATCACGCACAGACACTGACACTGCACACTCACAATCACACACAGACACTGACACTGCACACTCACAATCACACACAGACACTGACACTGCACACTCACAATCACACACAGACACTGACACTGCACACTCACAATCACACACAGACACTGCACACTGCACACTCACAATCACACACAGACACTGACACTGTTTGACAGTCCACACAAAGGACACTGGGACACTGCACGCTCACAGTCCCACACAGACACATGACACGCTGACACCGTCACACACGACACTGACAACTGCACGCACAGGACTGGACACGCACAAGTGGACATGTGCACGTGCACAGACTGACACTGCACACTCACAATCACGCACTGACAATGACACTGACACACTCACAATCACGCACAGGGACAC